>NC_084993.1:1147779-1187779 GCF_963691925.1 Scomber scombrus | reverse complement strand
GAGTTAATTCCTGATGTTTCCACCATTTATTTACAATATATAAGAAACAGACAGATTCACGTCTTAGTTTTGATCATATTTGGCTCTGAAAGTGTCACAAATATACAGTAAATGTGTAGATTTGGTCATACGTGTTTGAGGTTTTCGTGCAGATCGTAACACACTGATGCAAATGTGTGATTTTGAGTTATATAAGCAAACCTGACTTGACTAGAGTTCATTGATTATGTAAACAGATATGAAACATTTCCATCTAAATCTAAAGTTAAGCTTCAGTCCCCATTCTTGACCTGCTCTACACTGAAAGCTTTAACCCTTTACTTCCTGTTCAGGACATTTTAAAGCAGTGAAAACACCATAAATGTTTCTTTTCTTTAACCCCGAGATTGCGTAACTTCTTCTAAAGTGGGCCAGAATAGACGTTTATTTTGGTGCAGCAAACCTACCTTTCAAATAGTGTTGCATCTTTCACTTTTAATGAGTTAATAGAAACAAATGATAGCTGTCAACATGAGATCAGAACATAGTTGTGATTGTGAATGGATGCAAAATACATCAGTTAGGAATTTACTACAGGGTTTAATTTTATTATAAAGGGAATAAAAATGAACCACTCCATTCAAGAGAAGGGTCTAAATAAGAACAGTATGTAAGGTAATCACATGAACGTCAGCAGCTCCATGTTTTTATAAAGACTTTAACTGAAGTTCAACTTTTAAGCCAACTTAACTTCTTAAGAGTAAAAACAACTATGTACTAACTCTGACGCTGAAGATTAGACCCCACGATTAAAAGCTGCAACGCTGCTAGTCACTGGACTCTGAGGTGAGGATTTATTTATTAGGTTTTTAATGCTGTTTGGAGCCAATTAACATTTAATCAGCTGCTTTAAGTCCTGCAGATATCAGATAATCTACACATTCAGTTTTATCGATTTTTCCTCCAAAAGAAGTTGCAGAAAAGTTTGGACGACAAATTCCATGCAGTTGAGTTTCAGTGCTGTTTCATACTGTACTGGGCCTGAAGTTAGATGACACACACACACACACACACACACACACACACACACACACACACACACACACACACACACACACACACACACACACACACACACAGTGAATTGTAATGGGGCTGCCAGGCTGCAGGGTTCAGCCCGTCAATCTGCATTCAGGCTGCACGACGGCCCGACACAAAAGCTCTGACCTTATACTGAGGGGACTGATTCAACACAGCACTGCCATGTCACACTCACACACACACACACACACACACACACACACACACACACACACACACACACACACACACACACACACACACACACACACTATCCTGGATGTAGATGCATGTATACACCCACGCAGACACACACACACACACACACACACTTAAAAAAGCATCAATAACAGACACACACACACACACACAAAGATGTGACAGAGACACAAAAGCTCAAATCCAACACAAACTGAGATAAATGACACATGACATAATGAACACACACACACACACACACACACACACACACAGGTTGAGAATAACAGCTCCAAACAGCCCTGAGTGCCGACCCGAAGCAGCAATTTGTTGATGTGGAAAGCAGATGTTTCTGTGTTTCTGAGGCGGACGGACACACGTGGGCGAAGCAGGTGGCGTCGTTGATCATTTTCAGCGCTGCTCCTTTTCCCCTTTTCAGCCGCCCCTGAGTAAATTGTTCCTCTGAGCCTTGTCGCCGTGCCATGTCCCCGCTGGCAGCCGCTCAGCGCCGCTATATCGCAGCCAACTGGCAAGCGGACGGGCGGCCCGAGGTGGAAGGTCTGCAACACAGCGGCCACAGAGAGAAACATCTGAAACTAAAAAGAGCTCTCAGCGGGGAGCGAAAACCTCCGCCGACGCAGAGCACAAAGCTGCCATCACACTTTATGTTTCTGTGTCGTGTGGGTTGTTTTTTTCTCTTTGTTTTTTTCTAGGAAAGTGAACGTAACACGAAGGTCAGGAGCCAAAATATCTTCAGGACCCAGATGTCCAACAGCACACAAACACACCAGAGTTGTTCAAAATCCATCAAAATCCACCAAATCTTAAAGCATGTGTAGTTTTTTAACAGTCCTTCTACCTTTTATGAGCAGGTGCAATGAAAAGAAAAGATACCTGCAGAAATCACACGTTTTAAAGCATCTTAAAGAGTCTTAACTCTCCTAAAAAACACTGTTTAAAGTAGAGAAAATCATCGCTTGTTTCTGGAGGTATCTGTCTCATATTAGGAGGCCGATAGGAGCATTAAGAAGGAAAGAAACCAACATATGATGATATTTAAAGACTGTTTTAAGTGAGAGAATAAGCAGAATTTAACACTCTCAACGTCAGCTTCAAACCGCTTTTTAAAGTAGACAAAATCATCGCTTGTTTCTGCAGATATTTGTCTCATATTAGGAGGCCGATAGGAGCGTAGGAGGAGAGAAACCAACATATGATGATACTCAAAGACCATCTTTCTACCTTTTATGGGAAGGTGCAATGAAATGAAAAGCTACCAGCAAAAAATCACAAGTTTTAAAGCATCTTAAAGAGTCTTAACTCTCCTAAAAGCAACTTCAAACTGCTTTTTAAAAAATGAGACAAAATCATCGCTTGTTTCTGGAGATATTTGCTTCATATTTGGGGGTCAAAGGGGAATTTAGAAGGAGAGAAACCAACATATGATGATACTGAAAGATCCATTAAATAGAAAACATGCAAAAGAAGACCAGACAAGCTCTATAAGTGTCTTTAGAAGCTGACAGACGATGCAGGTAGCAATTAAACACTGTCTCTGCTTTCTGATTTCAACCTTTTGTTTTCAACATCAGCATGTTCTCACACACACACACACACACACACACACACACACACACACACACACACACACACACACACACACACACACACACAAACACACCTGATTCAACCGCGTGCGTCAAATATAATTTTACATCTTGGATTTCATGAGGACAACAAGTGATCCTGCGTCGTCATAAAGCTTCAGCTAACATAACTATAAAGACTGTGCACACAATTTAATCAATAAGTTAAGTTAAATGTGTTTTTATTATGATGAATTGACGTCTGGATGATGTGTGATTTAGGAAAAGTGAATGTTTGGATTAAATTTGATGTATTTTTGGACGTAAAAGCAGCTTCTTCTGTCTCAGCTGTCATCTCTCTCTGCAGGACGCTCACACAAAGCCTTTCAAACTCAATGTCTTCTACCAAAAAATGTGCCATTTTCTTCATTTTCGTGACTGAACTTGATGCTTAAGCGAGTCGTTTTAACCCTTCGTAGGTCACACCAAGAAAGCGCTATATAAGAAAACCTGTTAGAGACTCATTCTGTTTGTGTATAAGATGAAAAAAATTAAAATCAACTTCAAAAATGTCTCCAGCAGGATCTCTGAGGTCAGCAGTGATTTGTGTTATTCTTCATTTATACATTAAAGCACAACCTGTAACTATAGCAACCATAGAACAACCTGTATCTATAGCAACCATAGAACAACCTGTATCTATAGCAACCATAGAACAACCTGATGTTCTGTCTGTGCATTACATACCTCATACAAGTGCTAAAGATTGACCTAAAAGTTAAATGGGTTCAATAGATTTGAGTTTTTGAGCAGATATCATGACACAAAGTGACCAATAGGTTAAGGGAAAGAGTTTAGGGTTAAAGGAAATTAGTGAAAAATGTAAAATTGGTTTGATATCAGGTGAAACTTTCTCATTCAAATCATCATCTTTTAAAAAAAGCTTCAAATGTAAAGCCTGAGAGTGAAGATGAGTGTTTGAAGTTAATGAAAAAGTCACTTTAAAGGTGTTTTTATGATGATGAATTGATGTCTGGATGATGTGTGATTTGGGAAAAGTGGATGTTTGGATTAAATTTGATGTATTTTTAGATGTAAAAGCAGCTTCTTCTGTCTCTTCTTCTGTTTCTCTGCAGGATGCTCACACAAAGCCTTTCAAACTCAACATCTTCTACAAAAACGAAGTGGAATCAAAGCATTTTCTTCATTTTCTCGACTGAACTTGAAGCTTAATTGAGGTTATTTTAAGGGGAATTAGTGAAAAATGTAGAATTGTGTTGAAATCAGGTGCAACTTTCTCACTTAAATCGTATAAAACATCTCCATCACGCACCTTTCTCTGCAAAGCTGATGATCTCTGAGCTCTCCTCCTGCAGCTCGTTGCTCATCGGATGTCCGTCCAGGTTGGGGATCTCCACGCGGCCGTCCTCGCGCAGCTTCCCGGAGTGCAGCTTCCTCAGAGCCGTCACCATGGCCGCTTTAGGGACCGGGTGCGTGATGTTGGGCCTCTCCCGCATCTGCAGCCTGCTCAGTATGTGCCTCTTCACGGCTTCGAGGAAGTCCACGTTGAGCTGACCCGAGTCTGGCTCCTCGGTGCCGGTGCCGGTACCGGGTGCAGGCTCGGTGGTGCAGAGGATGGAGAGGACGCAAGCCACGAGCAGTGCCAGCCGGAAAAGACAGCTACTCATTTTCTGTTTGAGGAGGATTTAGAATCACTTTTTCTTTTTCTCTCTCTCTGAGTTAAAATCATAAATATGTGTATAAAAAAAAAACCCTAAAAAAAGCCAGTCGGTGCAGTTTATTCCCGTGTGTGTGTATGTGTGTGTGCATGTGTGTGTGAGTGTGTGTGTCAGTGTAGAATAATCTGTTTATCACATCGTTATAATAGACTATTGATGTCTTTGGTGTGTCTCAGATGTCTGTCAAAAAACTTTAAAAAACAACCGAGATTCCTTTTTTTTGTTGTTTTTTTTGTTGAAGAGACTTTTTGGAGAGTTTTGAAGCAGCTTCACACAAAAAGCATCAAAAAAAGCAGAAAACGTGTCATGGTTTCATTAATCAGCATCAACCCAGCTTGAAATCTGCCTTTCATCATATTCCACAAACCGAGGTATTCCACATCTTTTTTTCTTTCTTTTTCTTTAAATATATATAAAAAGTTCAATCCATCATATTCTGGTCCTCAGGTGACTCTTCATCCTCACTGCTCTTCTGTTTAAATGGATTTCCAAAGTGTCTGGTCGTGACTCCCACTGTGCTGCTGCTGCTGCCGGAGTGCCCCTGCGCAATTAACAAGACGAGGATGAAGAAGGAGAAGAAGAAGAAGAGGAGGAGGATGAGGAGGAGGTGTGCCAGTCAGAGCATCGAGGAGCGTTTCCATTCTGGCAGTCTGGGACTCCGGAGCAGACACACACTGAAAACTTTTTATATAGAAGAGAGGGAGGAGGAGGAGGAGGAGGAGGAGGAGGAAGGGGGGGTTAACGTGAAGAGGGAGGAGCCAATGAGGAGAGAGAGAGAGAGAGAGAGAGAAGGGGAGAGGGGGGGGGGGCGTGGGGGGGCGGTGTGTGGGTTAATAATACTCCCTGAGGAGAAATCATTGAATTATTCCTGATGGGATTCATATTATTGCTCTTTAATCCTTTATTATATCCTGAAAGTGATTTATAGAAGAAAACACGTCTCTATCAGGAGTAATATGAGCTGTTTTAGGCTTTACCCCCGCCCAAAAATGAACTTAATATATTAATAAATCATAAAAAGTAACATAAAAAACATTTATTATCATTCAGAAGTATAGGTACAGTTCATTTTGTGTCATTTTTAGTCTCAAAAACCTTCATAATTCTTCGTAAAGTTTCCTAAAACAGGAGAATATAACAAACTGTATATAATTATGTGTCAAATTTAACTTTCTATGTATGAAAAATGTGCACAAAAATTGATATGTTTGTTTTCAGGCTCTCAAATGTACAAATGTGTCAAATATAAAGTATAAAATATTCCATTATAAGTAAGAATCATGCATTTGGACACCTGGCTAAATAATTTCACCTCAAGAACTTAAAGTTAACCTTCATTCATGTTGATTTATATGTTGAATTTTAGCATTTTGACTACTTCTAAACCTCCAAAAAAGGTTATATCCATGAAGCTTTACTTTAATATTGATTTACAGTGTTTGTGATTCTCTATACTGAGTTTTTATGTCTTAAAGTGGCTTAAAAATGTTGATTTTTCAAAGGTAGGAAGGGAAATGTTGAGTAAGATGTGTCCAAAAGTATGTGGACACCTGCTCATATTATATCATCTCAGGAACTTAAAGATAACCTTCATTCATGTTGGTTTATATGTTGAATTGTAGCATTTTAAATACTTATAAACCTCCAAACTAGATGCAAACAGCCGGAGCCTCTCTAGTCAAACTCAGCACAGTCACATTAATGAGCGTCTCCAGTTTGAGTCCAACAACATTTGTTAGTAAAAACAAACCAAATCAGCTCGTCACAGCCGAGACGTGCAGCAGCAGCAGCAGCAGCCGCACCACCACGCTGACCTTTGACCTCCAGCTGGTGATTATCATACAACAATAAAACAACAAGAAGTGTAAAAACAGGTCAGGACTGCGTTTCTCCTCACATGACCCATTTTTTTCCCTTTTTCCTGAGCTCACATGAGTTTGATTGGACTCATCCTGACATGGATTAATAACACATGCTGCTCTGTGGAGATCTGCCTTCTTACAGATTCCTGAGATGCTGAACGTGTCAGGCTGCATTTGAGAGGAAATGTGCGTAAAATGAGACCACAAGACCAAACGCTTCCTTCTGACTTTTGATCTTTTTTTTAAAGGAATAATCAGAGTGGTTTGTTTCACTACAGTGCAGCTCTGTTTCTGAGCTGCAGACATCAGCAGTGCACAAAGTAATGTAATAGCGCCATCTTTGGTCCAAATACTGGAACTGCATTTATGTTCAAAAAACCTCTTTATTTTCCTCTTAAAGCAATTTAATTTTAACAGAGAAAATGATGTTACGCTGAGATGTTCCTGACAAGTGCTGGAAGAGATATTCAGATCCTTTACTGCAGTAAAAGTACCAATAAAGTAATAAAAATACTTTATTATAAGTAAAAGTCCTGCATGAAAAATCCTACTGCAGTAAAAGCTCATAAGTATTATGAGTGATGTAGTTAAAGTATTGCAGTATAAAGTATTCCAGTATTAAGTATTGCAGTAAAAGTACTGCAGTATTATGAACGATGTAGTATGCAGTATTACAGTAAAAGTACTGCAGTATTATGAGCGATGTAGTATGCAGTATTACAGTAAAAGTACTGCAGTATTATGAGCGATGTAGTATGCAGTATTACATTAAAGGTACTGCAGTATTATGAGTGATGTAATATGCAGTATTACAGTAAAAGTACTGCAGTATTATGAGTGATGTAGTATGCAGTATTACAGTAAAAGTACTGCAGTATTATGAGTGATGTAGTATGCAGTATTACAGTAAAAGTACTGCAGTATTATGAGTGATGTAGTATGCAGTATTACAGTAAAAGTACTGCAGTATTATGAGTGATGTAGTATGCAGTATTACAGTAAAAGTACTGCAGTATTATGAGTGATGTAGTATGCAGTATTACAGTAAAAGTACTGCAGTATTATGAGTGATGTAGTATGCAGTATTACAGATATAAGTGACAAACACTGTCAGGATAATACTAAAAGTAAATCTGTGTACTTATATTTGAGCTAAAAATACATTTTAATTGGTCCAAACCACAGTTCATGTTTACAGAAGGATAAATGTGTAATTTTGCACTTATGTATTTAACATTTTTTGCGACAAATTAAATAAATAAACAAACATACAGATAAATAAACACGAGGAATTCCGTGACGTAACATCCGGTAAACGTTATCTGCCTCATCCCTGAGAGCTACAGAAACAGCGAGATGTCTCACTCTGCTCCTTTTTCCCTGAGCTCGTCTAGTTTTCGCCTAACTTGACCCGCTTGACCGAATATATTTCAATCTAAAAATCTAAGTCTGAGTTAAACTATCTACTTTAAAACATTTTTAAGCGGCAAAAAGTTTTATAAAGTGTGTTTTTAGTCGGTATTTCGTGTTAACGGTTAATTGCGTCGTCATGGTTACTGCTACGCTTGTGGCGCCCTGAGATTCGGAGCGGTGTCGTGTTTCTGCGCGAGGAGTGAGACTTCCTGTCCGCCGCCGCTACACATACTATCTTCGGCTGAGTGCGGGCTAAGGTGGGGCAGAAACAGTCTCCTGCTTAAGTTGTTAAAAGTTGAGTTTGTGTTGCTTTATGGCGGATTCCTGACTGAACAGCGAATTAAGACATTAGCAGGTAAGTTAACGTTGGTGTTTACGCTACTTTAACGCAGTTTTCGCGCTGCTTTGACTCGTTTTAACGCCATTTTTGTCGGATTCCCCCCCTGAGGGAACGACGGTTATCTCTCACTTTTTAAGCTATCTGTTGTTGCGGTGAGTGACAGGTCCTCTCAGCCAATTGCGTTCCACGGTGAGGCGTTCGAATCGTGGCTCTGTCCAATCAGCGCTGCTCCTGCTTAGGGGTAGAAGGCGGGACCTGGGGAAGAGGAGAAGTGTTCTGTTTTGTGTAGAAAGTGTCAGCTGGTTCCTGCAGAGAGGAAGCTGCAACTGTGTATGTGTGTTGACATTATAACTCATAGTTCCTCTTTGAGTGCTAACAGACATATTGCACATTTATTTCCAGTGTGTTTTTAAAGCCGTAGCTACATGTTGTCAGTGTTTATTTAAAGTTTCACCCTCATGTTGGTGTCCTTGGAGGCTCAACCCGCATTAAAAGCGAGCTGGGAAAAGGTCAAAGACAAGTGGGTTTGTTTTTGTTCCACCTCTACAGTAGAGTATTTCCAGTGGCTCTTTATCTTTATCAGAAGGCCCTCAAACACAGCCTGAACCCACCTGACCTCTCTGCTGGGAGCGCTTAAATCTGCCCCCAACACCACTGTGTGTCCCTCTCATGCTTTATATCATCACTTATGTTCTTATTTAAACACATTAGAGCACAATTAAAAGAAGATTAAGACCCTTAAAACACTCTTCTAACCATCCTGATGAAGTGTATCAAACACTGTAACTCTTTAATCAGTTTTTAGTATTTACAGTATAAAGTACTGCAATATAAAGTATCACAGTATAAAGTACTACAGTATAAAGTATTACAGTATAAAGTATTACAGTATAAAGTACTGCAGTATAAAGTATTACAGTATAAAGTACTGCAGTATAAAGTCTCACAGTATAAAGTACTGCAGTATAAAGTATTACAGTATAAAGTATTACAGTATAAAGTATTACAGTATGAAGTACTGCAGTATAAAGTACCGCAGTATACAGTACTACAGTACAGTATAAAGTATTGCAGTATATAGGATTATAGTGTAAAGTATTACAGTATAAAGTACTGCAGTGTAAAGTATTGCTGTGTAAAGTACTAAAGTATAAAGTCCTGCAGTATGAAGTACTACAGTATAAAGTACTACAGTAAAAGTACACAACTATTATGAGTGATGTAGTTCAAATCTGCCCGTTAACACTTCTATGTGCCCCTCTCATGTTTTATATCATCACACATGTTCATATTTAACAACATTAGAACATAATTAATGAGTTTAAAAGCAGTTTGAGAGCCTGATCCTGATGAAGTATATTTCAAACACCAAGAAAGTGCTATTTTTTTTGCTTTTCCTCTTTGAGGTCATAACAACATAAAACATGGATTGAGCCTGAATGTGATGTTTAACAGACCTCTACAGACTCATTCACACCTCATCTGTTCTAAACCTTTATTAAAAACATGTTAGAGACTCATTCTGTTCATGTTCAAGGTGAAAAAATGAAACTCAGTTTCTAAAAATGTCTCCAGCAGGATCTCTGATGTCAGCAGTGATTTGTGTTATTCTTCATTTATACACTAAAGCACAACCTGTAACTATAGCAACCATAGAACAACCTGTATCTATAGCAACCATAGAACAACCTGTATCTATAGCAACCATGGAACAACCTGTATCTATAGCAACCATAGAACAACCTGTATCTATAGCAACCATAGAACAACCTGTATCTATAGCAACCACAGAACAACCTGTATCTATAGAAACCATAGAACAACCTGTATCTATAGCAACCATAGAACAATCTGTATCTATAGCAACCATAGAACAACCTGTATCTATAGCAACCACAGAACAACTTGTATCTATAGCAACCATAGAACAACCTGTATCTATAGCAACCATAGAACAACCTGTATCTATAGCAACCATAGAACAACCTGTATCTATAGCAACCATAGAACAACCTGTATCTATAGCAACCAACGAACAACCTGTATCTATAGCAACCATAACACAACCTGTATCTATAGCAACCATAGAACAACCTGATGGTCTGTCTGTGCATTACATTCCTCATACAAGTGCCAAAGATTGACCTAAAAGTTAAATGGGTTCAATAGATTTATGTTTTTAAGCAGATATCATGACACAAAGTGATTCAGCAGTCCTATAAAGGGTTAAACAGATTTCTAAGTTGTGATTCTTTTATTTTAATTCAGGAAAAGGTGAGGCTCATTTTTTTAGATAAGATAAGAATCTTATATTTGATTTGTTAATCACGTCTCTGCTGTACAGTTGAGCCACAAGCTGATAATAAGACAGGATGTGTATAAAGTTTAAAATAATTGAATATTAATTGTTAATCTGTTATTTGTTATTTTTCCAATGAATCATTTAATCTAACAGTCGGTAAACTGGAATATAGAAACAGGATCCTGGAAACTTACAGCAGCAGTTTTAGAGCTGAAACAATCACTCAATTAATCAATTAACTATATTTATATATGTATTTATATATAATCACATACGTAGTCTTTTTAAGCAAAATAAATGCCCCAAATTTGTCAGTTTCAGCTTCTCAGAAATGTGAAGATTTACTGCTTTTCTTTGTTGTACGTGACAGTAATCTGAATATTTTGGACTCTATCAGACAAATAGAACGAGACATTTGAGGGAATAATTTCACACTGTGGTTAAATGTAACAGCAATTCTTCACTATTTAGTATAAAAAACAACAGAAGTAATCAATCTATGAATAGAAAGTATATTAATGATATATTGTGTTGTGTGTTGCAGACCGGAGTCATGGCCTCCAGCAAGAACAAAGGCCAAACCTCTCTGGCTCTTCACAAAGTCATCATGGTCGGCAGCGGAGGAGTCGGCAAGTCTGCTCTCACTCTGCAGTTCATGTATGATGAGGTGAGACACACACACACACACACACACACAGAGACACACACACACACACACACACACACATATATACATATATATAAACACACATATACACACAAACACATATATATATACACACACACACACACACTAGAGATGTTCCGATACCATTTTTCCCTCCCGATACCGATACTTGTGCTGTGGGTATCGGCCGATACCGATAACAGGATACTACGCCTGCATGACTGTGATCTGATCATTGTGGTAAGGCTTAGCTCAGGTTAAACCCTGTAAAACATGAATGAATACAGCAAATGGAAGCAGTATAAAACAATAGTACAACAGCAACTTAACTAAATAAATATAGGAGTAATTATTCACCGTCTTACAGGTGGGAACATCCACTGTGAAGTAGTGCCAACCCGCCGACATGATGCGCTAATGTTAGCTCCTTGTAACAGGCGTCAGGTGATCAATTCTTCTTCGCCCCGCACAACTGTTTTAAGAGCAGCGAAGAAGAATTGTGTCAGAGCTAACAGAGCTAACGGAGCTAATTAGTAAATAGAATCCTATTTCTAATAAATTACGTGGTATCGGCAGTATCGGAGGCATTTCCGATACACACACACACACACATATAACCTCTCTTCTTCTTCTTCTTCTTCTTCTTCTTCTTCTTCTTCTTCTTCTTCTTCTTCTTCTTCTTCTTCTTCTTCTTCTTCTTCTTCTTCTTCTTCTTCTTCTTCTTCTTCTTCTTCTTCTTCTTCTTCTTCTTCTTCTTCTTCTTCTTCTTCTTCTTCTTCTTCTTCTTCTTCTTCTTCTTCTCCTCAGTTCGTGGAGGACTATGAGCCCACCAAAGCCGACAGCTACAGGAAGAAAGTTGTTCTGGACGGCGAGGACGTTCAGATCGACATCCTGGACACGGCGGGTCAGGAGGATTACGCCGCCATCAGAGACAACTACTTCCGCAGCGGCGAAGGCTTCCTACTCGTCTTCTCCATCACGGAGCACGAGTCCTTCACCGCCACGGCAGAGCTCAGGTTAGACTGTTATCTGTGTGTGTGTGTGTGTCTTTGTGTGTGTCTGTGTGTGTGTGTGTGTGTGTGTGTGTGTGTGTGTGTGTGTGTTTGTGTGTGTGTGTGTGTGTGTGTGTGTGTGTGTTCAATATCATCATAAATATCTGCTCTGATCACCTCTTATATAAGATCAATGAAGCTCCTTAAAAAGTAGTGAATATTAGTCAATTATTGGAAGCTACACACACATATATACACATATATACACAAAGACACACACACACATATATATACACAAAGACACACACACACACACACACATATATACACACATATACACAAAGACACACACACACACATATATACACATATATACACAAATACACACAATTTCTACATGAATTCATTGTTATAATGTGACATCACTATGCAGCTTATATTACATGCAGGAGATGCATAGAATGAAATAATGACAATAAATAAAGTATAAAATAACCCTAAATAATCATTTCCGGTTGTTGTTTGAGGGTCTTTTCAGGGAGGAGTTGACAGATTACATCTATCTAACGCCTGTTGTGTTATTTAGGGAGCAGATCCTGCGGGTGAAGGAGGAGGAGGCGATCCCTCTGCTGCTGGTGGGGAACAAGTCAGACCTGGAGGAGAGGCGGCAGGTTTCTGCAGAGGAGGCGGCGGCCAGGGTGAGCGAGTGGGGGTCTCAGTACGTCGAAACATCGGCCAAGACGAGAGCCAACGTAGACAAGGTAACATTCACTGGAACGTCAAAGTCTTAGTCTTTATAAAAAGCTCTTTAAATATATTAAACTGGGTTTGGTTTTCACACCTCAGCACTTTTTATTTTAAGAAACAGTCACATCATTTCCTCTCTTCCTCTCTCTCTTTCTTTCTCTTTCTCTTTCTCTTTCTGTCTTTCTGTCTTTCTCTTTCTCTCTCCCTCTCTCTCTCCTTTGTGTCTCTCAGGTGTTCTTCGACCTCATGCGTGAAGTCCGCAAGAAGAAAATGTCAGAGAGCAAAGACAAAAACGGGCCGAGTGGCAAGAAGAAGAAAAAACCCTGCTGCATACTTTAACAACAACAACAACAAAAAACAACCAAAAAATAACCAAAAAAAACTTAAAAAATGAACCAAAACCTAAAAAAAACGAACACCAGCGTTCATCAGCTGAGGCATTAATTTGTACACTCTGAAATGTGTTTTTTATGTTTCTTAATGTATAAAACTACACATTTATAAGTTGCCATATTCAGCAGATAAATCACTTCTGTTATAGTTGTTTTTTTTAAAGGTGCAGTGCGTAGACTTTACTGCCATCTAGTGGTGAGGATGAAAACTGCAACCTCACCACTAGATGGCAGTAAAGTCTACACACTGCACCTTTAAAGCAGTCCAGTGATTTTCGGACTGGTTTTTTTTTTCATTCGCAGTTTATTTTGGATTTAAATATCAGCTTTATATCTTTATTTAAACGACTTTCTTCATCACAGAGTTCAGCAGCTGTTTCATTTCATTCATCAACTCAGGAACGTTTACCTGTGATCCAGCTGCAGGATCCAAACCTAAAACCTAAAACCTAAAACCTAACTATCGGGGCATTGGAAACCAAAAAAAGCTTTAATCTCACGCCAATGTAAGGGAGAAATAAACCTTATTTCTCTCATTTATTACATTTAACTCTTAAATATTTAATTATACAGCAATAAAAGCAGTAAAACAACACAAAAAGTCAACTTTTGGGGCATTAAAAAACAAAAAAAGCTCTATTCTCACATGAATGTAAGGGAGAAATTAACCTTTTTTCTTTCATTTATTACATTTAACTCTAAATATTTAATTATACAACAATAAAAGCAATAAAACGACACAAAAAACTCAACTATTCATATGAATTTAATGGAGAAATAAACATTTTTTCTCTCATTTATTACATTTAACTCTTTAATACTTAATTATACAGAGTTAAATAGGCTTTAAAATCTATTAATCTGTAAAGTTAGACAGTTTAAATCATCTTTTATCCTCTTAAAGTTTGAGTTAAATGTAAAGAATGAACGAATGAAGTGTTTTTTCTCCTTTTCGGTCGTTTTTAAAGCCCCAAACGAAGCTTTAAAGTCTGTTTTTTAATGAGGAATAAGAAGAGATGTGAAGCTTTTTGAGGGTTATTTAACACCAGAAGGTTATTTCAGGTGATTTAACATCAGAATCTAACCAGAAATCCAACGTGCTCGCTGTGGTGGAAAGACTGAAGCTATCTAATAAATAAAAAAGGGATGATAATGATGAATAATAATGAATAATAAAGGGTAAATAGGTGCATTTATGAAGACAATCCCAGTTTGTGTCGCCTTTATAATTCAACACGTCGACTCCTTTTATATTATAGCCAAAATCTGTCATTTAAAGTGTGATTTTTGGGGGTTTTGGGGATATTTTGGTGCCTTTTTGTTTCCTCTGAGTCACTTCGGTGCTCTCAGGTGAGTCTGTGAAGCTGTTTATCAAAACCAGGAATCTATAAAAAATAATCATCTATCCAGTTATTATTATTATATTTGTTTTATATACAAATCTCTTCTGTTTTTCACACATTCCTGATTAATTAATTCATAATAATCATGATGATCACACTTCTTTAAACACTCCTTTCTCTGTATATGTCTGTCTGTATAAACGCTTCGCTTTCTTCACCTTCCCGGTTAAACACACGTCTATAAATAATAAATACAAGCTAAATAAGAGGAGGGGGGGGGGGGGGGGGTCTATTTAATTCACCTGTTGCATCATTAATCGCCTCGTTATCTCTGTATTTATGACGTCTGAGAGTTTGAACCGACAGACGAATTCACATCAATAAATAATAAAAAGAGAAAAGAAAAAAAAGACAAATCGCTGCTGATTCATTTGTGAAATATTAGCTGTTTGTAGAATTTAGTGATTTTTCTGACTTACCTGATTCTGTTTCCACTTTATTTGCAGATATTTCCAGGTGAAGTAATTAAGTAATTTTGGCTCAAATTAGGAAGTTTTAGCACAAATATCTTGAATTAATGAAGCTTTAAGTAAAATGTTTGTTTATTATTAAATGATATAATTAAGTATTTTGTGTTTAACATGAGCAGATGTAACAGGATTTATATGAGAACTTGTTAAAGATGCAATTTTGGTATTTTAAGGTAAAGTTTTAATGCAAAAAATAAGAACTAAATTTGACTAGAGAATAATAAAAACTGTATGAAAGTTTTAAAACACCAATAATTAAATAGATAAATAATGAGTATTTATTTGGGTTTAAAAGACACTTTTTTAAATTTAGGAAATTACTGTTTTTAGGTAAAATTTGTAAGTTTTAGCACAAATAACAAAGAAAAATAGAAATGAATAAATTAGCCTTTAAGTAACATGTTTGTTATTAATATTGATTCATTTGTGTTTAACATGAGCAGATAACAGGATGTATCTGAAGTTAAAGATGCTGTTTGGTATTTTATGGCAAATATTCACTGCAAAAAATATCTTAAGAAGTTTTATGTCAAAAAATAATCACTAAACTTTTACTTTTCAACTATTTTTTGCCATTTAATTTACAAGAATTAAGTGTGATTAGAGGATTTGTCTCATATATTTGACTCAACCTGCAGTCTGGAGGTAAAACAGCTGAATCCTTACAAAAGAACCCCAAAACAAAACAGTTTAAATCTGCAAGTTCAGGAAAAACATGTTTCTGTGTCTGAAGCAATGAGGAAGAAGTCGCTGCACAAAAATCAAGAAAATGAAACTTAATCTTAGTAAATAAACTTTTTGTTAACGTCAATTAAGATTCCAGAAAAACTAGATTACAGAATAATGTATAAAATTACTTGACTCGAGCTGTAATACACTCTGTGGCCACCAGGTGTCACTATAACACAGTAAGTTTTAAATGGTTTCAAACAGCAACAAAAAAAAATCTACTTTTTAATCTTTTTAATGCAGAAAAAGAAACATATACATTTAATTTACTTTTGGGACAAATTCCTCTTTAGATTTGATGCATTTTTTACTTTAAAATATTAAATTTACAGACATTTAAAGGACCGTTTAAACGTCTAGTTGAAGTTTAATGTTTTGCTGAACGCTGCAAAAGTGTCTATGAAGAATATTTTTTGTCTGTAATTCATTTTAAAAACCTAATTTTCTTAAAACAAGCCCAAATGTAATATTTCATCTTGTCTCCATTATGAATTACCTTGTTTAAAGTTGCTTTTTTCTTTATTTAAAAGCAGCAAATCTTCATTTTTCTCTCTTGTTTCAGGACGGAGAAACTTCCCGAAGCTGCACTGAAGATTTTAATCACTTATTAAAAGGAAATCAGTGTTTTTATGACTGTAATGACGCACAGAAAGCACACGTCAGCTGTTTTAAAGGTTTGACTTTTGACCTCCTCACTGCAGGAAGACGTCTTTACCCAGCAGGTGATCTCTGAGACTTCATTCAGTTGTCCTTCCTTTCATTTCCCTAAAGTTTAAAGTAAAGTTTGTCAGTTGAACCATAAAAAAATATATAAAATAATACATTTAAATATGAAATAGAATAAAAACCTGAACTTTAAACTCAAATAAAAAGGAAATAAATACAATAAATCTTGTCTCCCTGATGCACAAATTAAACTTAAATTAAATGTGTGGCTAAAGCTCAACAAATTGAAGCATTGACAGGACCATAAACTTGATTAAAAGTCAGTAATTATTGGATTAATTCAGAGTTATAATATTAAAATAATCCATGAAAGTGTCTTTAAATGTTTTCCAGTGACTCTTCTTTACAGGAGCAGTGAATTCCAGTATCATGGACCAGTATCAGTGATGGTAAAGTGAATCCAGTTTCATTTCCAGCATGTCTGATTCATTCTTGTAATTTTTTCTGCACAGAGGTCGGAGGTCAGCTCAGGTTTTTTTGGGTTTGGAGTTGGGATCTCCAGCTGAGCGTCACCACGGAGACGCTGCAGATCTAAACCACAGCTGACCCTAATAGTGTGTGTCAGTGTAGAGTGAGCTCAGGTCAGTAAGCCTCTTACAGTAATGCACCTGCTCCGCTGAGCTCAGCAGGACGGTCGACCGACGCTCCTCATTTTATTCTCCTAAAAACATGAGTCCTCATCTTCAGGAGAGCCTCCTCCAGGTCTGACTGCTTCTCTTGGGTCCAGGTCAGGGGGGGGTGGGGGTCCTGAGGCGGGTCAGAGATGCTCGGTGGAGACCTGGTAGCTGTGTGGGACGTAGCGCTGAGCGACGGCGTTTACAGGATTGAGTTTGCTCACGGCACCACGACAGGGAAACGTATTGTTTATGTTAACGGACAGGTGAGACCATGGTTTAAATCCTTTTTTTGTGCATTTTTTTCAGCTTTTTTAACACTTAAGATGAAGCTCAAATGATAAATGGTGGAGAGTTTAAGCAGAGAGTTATTTATTGTTTAGTTTAAAGACTTATTAGGAGCCTGAAGGTGTGAAAGTATTAAATATTCCTCTAGAAAAAAGGCTAAAATTAGAGATAAATCAGTTACTTCTCTCTTCTTTATGCAGTTTGTGACCCTTTCAGATCAATCAATCAATCAATCAATCAACCAATCAAACTTAATTTGTAAAGCCATTTTCATACATTGCAATGAAACACAAGGTGCTTCACATATTCAGAACAAACTAGCTAACAAACAGAAAGAGAAAGAAATCATTAAAAACAGGAAACGTCTAATCATAACTCAAGAATCTGCAACGAGGAAACACCAGAGGTAGGATTCAAATGTAAAAAATTAATAAATAGCTAATAAAAGATGAATAAGATATTAAAAATATATAAAAGGAAAGAATAAAATAAAGTCATTATAGAATAAAGTGAGTAAAACTGGAGATGATAGGCGTAAAACAGTGAAAGTAAAGAAGTAAAACACATAAAAGGTGGTTCATGAAGAAGGAATGACCCTCAGGTTGGGAGCAACTGTTTAATGCTTGTCCTCAAACTACAGCTGAGTGTTAAAAAGGAAAAACTGAACTCCTTGAATGTTTAAAACATTAAAAACTAACGTGTGAAGCCTCGATTAAATCAAGCTGCAGTTCCTCAAACAGCCACTAGATGTCGTATTGAGTTAATGTAAAAAACCTCCAACTTCTGTCCACAAAATCTAAGTAATTAAACCTTTTTTTATTAAATATTACAACTTGTAATGTGTATTTCCATCCTAATATAGAACATCTTTGTTATATTACAGAGATAATATCCAAAAAACTGAGAGTTTAATGATGATTTATTGTCCCTTAACAGAAGCTTTTATTGTGGAAATGAGTTAAGTCGATGAAATGTTGACTGTTTTGTCGTATATTTAGACAGATAAACGTCTAAATTGTTCATTTATGTTCAGTCAAAATGTTTTTCTACATTATATAATTTGTCATTTGAAGAGTAGTTATGAAGCATTTTTCTTGACAAAGTCACAAAGTGTGCAACAAACAGCAGATAAAAACAGACACAGATCATAAAACAGCAACATATTCAGTATTAATTAAAGCTTTTCTACTAGAGAGATTAAATATGTCACTTGTTGTAGTTTTCTTGTCATTATAATAATAATCACATTTAAAGGTTGCTTTTAGTTTTGCAGCAGGACAGACTGAAGGAACTCTGTCCATGATAACAGCTGATGTGTCTTTAAAGGACGAGTTCACAGTTTATCTTGCTGTAATGATTCCTCCTGTTCATACTGACCATCAGAAGATCCCTTCATAATGTTTACTATGGAAGTGATGGAGACTAAACCCACAGTCCTGCTTCTGTGGAAACATGGATTTAAAAGTTGATGTGAAGCTTCAGTCTGAATGAGTCTTCATCTTCATCTTCTATGTTTCAACGTTACAGTGTTTTTAGTAGCAAAGTCTTTTTGTTACTATACTATATATAATATACTATATACTATATACTATATATAATATACTATATACTATATACTATATACTATACTATATATAATATACTATATACTACATATACTATACTATATATACTATACCACAGCTCTACAGGAAACACTAAGAGGGAATCTGATGCTAAAAAGACTGTAAATGCTACTACTACTACTACTACTACTAGAAAAAGTAGTACAACTACTATTACTACTGCTACTACTACGACTACTACAAAAAATACTACTACTACTACTACTGTAACAACTACTATTACAAAAAGTGGTACTTGTACTACTACTACTGTTAGAGCTACTAGTACTTCTATTACTACTACTAGCAAAAGGACTACTTCTGCTACTAAACAAAAAAATTAAATGAATGAAAAAGTTCAAATTGGTTTAAAAAACAGTTTAAAGAACATGTGAATGAGATGTTTTAACAGTGAGTAAGAACAGGAGGAATGAGCTTGGATGTGTTTCCCTCAACAGGAAGCCATCAGGAAGGACTGGCTGTTCAAGCTGGTCGGGAAGGAGACTTTCACAGTCGGAGCGGCGAACACCAAAGCCACCATAAACATCGAGGCAATCAGCGGCTTCGCCTACGAATACTCGCTGGACATCGACGGGAAGAGTCTGCAGAAGTTCACCGACAACCGAGCCAAGACCAGCAAGACCTGGGTGCTGAAAGTAGACGGAGAGGACTGCAGGGTCGTCCTCGGTGAGCCTGCAACATGATATATATATATAAGAAAAGAAAAGAGAAAAGGGTTGTGCAACAGCTCCAGGACAGTCCAGTGTGGACAGTTTAAAGGCGTGCAGGTAGATGAACGTACAGTAATCTGTTCAAGCTGAGCGGTCATTTAAGGAAACACCTGCAGACGCCTGGTTGGACATCACAGACTAACAGAGCATCGTTCACTTATTTTATTTCATTAAAGATCATTAGACAGCAAAGAGAAAAAGCTGTAAATCAACAGATAACCATTTAACAGCAGCTTTAGTTATTATAAAGGATAATATATAAAATCTTATTCTATGATTGATCCAACAGAGAAGGACACCATGGATGTTTGGTGCAACGGGCAGAAGATGGACACCATGGTAAGAGTCATTCTGAACATGTTGTAAAATATAGTTGTTCATTTTAAAATAAAATAAAAAGTAGAATTAGTTGATTTTAAGTGAAAATGTCTATCTAGTATCTAAGTATCTATCTATCTATCTATCTATCTATCTATCTATCTATCTATCTATCTATCTATCTATCTATCTATCTATCTATCTATCTATCTATCTATCTATCTATCTATCTATCTATCTATCTATCTATCTATCTATCTATCTATCTATCTATCTATCTATCTATCTATCTATCTATCTATCTATCTATCTATCTATCTATCTATCTATCTATCTATCTATCTAAACTTTATTATATCATTACTATAAATTATAAAAAGTAAAAACCTGTAAAATTAGAGTCAATCAATCAATCAATCAGTTTTTATCCATATAACACCAAATTAAAACCCTTTCCACACAGAGCAGGTCTTTCATTTAATTACTTGTGTTTAATTTGTGAATTTCAAGAATTTAAAGAACGACAGAGGTTAACAACTTTTTTTTTAGGGTAAAGAACCTCCACAAAACAAAAAACAAACACATGACATCATCTTTAGATATCGACTGTTCCCTCCGCTGGAATCCTAAAAATCCCCTCTTTTTTTGTTTTGTTTTTCTACTTCCTGTCCCGTAGGGAGAGTTTGTGGACGATGGCACAGAGACGCACTTCATGGTGGGCGAACACGAGTGCTGCATCAAGGCGACAAACAGCGGGAAGAAGAAGAGCGGCATTGTGCATTATTTACTGCTGGATGGAGAGAAAATCCCATCATCCACTCAGTAACACAAAGCACCGCAGAACTTTCAAAATAAGAGAGGGAAAAAAGAGACTATGAAGGAGGTTTTTACATCAGCCAATCAGAATCAAGCTGCTTCTGATCGTTATTTATTATAATTATTGGATTCAATGACACAAATATCAATATATATTATTATATATATCAAAATATGTTCAAATGTGTTAAAAAATGTTCAACAAATAAACACTGCAGCATTAACACTGGTCTATCTTTTTGTTATATTTCCTTCCTTCCTTGTTTCTTTTCTCATTTCCTTCCTTCCTTCCTTCCTTCCTTGTTTCCCTGGTTCCTTCCCTCCTTCATAACTTCCTTTCTTCTTTTTTCCTCCTTTCCTTCTTCCCTTCTTTACTTCATGTCCTTCCTTCCTTCTTTCCGTCTTTTCTTCCTTCCTTCAAAACTTCCTTCCTTCCTTTTTTCCCTCTTTCTTCCTTACTCCATACTACCTTCTTTCCTTCCTTCATCTCTCCTTCCTTCCTTTTTATCTTTCCTCCATCTTACCTTATTTCCTTCCTTCCTTGCTCCTTTCTTTCTTTCATTCCTTCCCTTTCATCCCTTCCTTCCTTCCTTTTTATCTTTTCTTCCTTCATTCCTTCATTCCTGCCTTCCTTCTTTCCTCCTTTCCTTCCTTCCTTCCTTCCTTCCTCCTTTCCTCCCTCCCTTTCTTCCTTCCTTCCTTCCTTCCTTCCTCCCATGTGGTTGTTTAAATATTAATTATAAAGGAAAACAAACTTTTTTTAAATTAAACTTTAATTTAATTCACATTTATTTTTAAACGTTTTGTTCAACAATCTAAATCATCAGAGAGAAACTTGTGATTTTTGCGCAGATTTTACGCAGTAAGTGTATCCATGAAAGCAGCTGCGTCAAGCTCGCGACGTTTACTAAAGTAAACACAGCAATATGAGTAGTGAGACCTTCACAATAAAAGCATGGAAGACCCATTCAATATGAACCGAAAACCACTTTAACTCAGTTTAATTTTATTTTATTGACATTTTTACACCAACATCCTTTTTTTTTTTTAACACATTTTTTGATATGAATTAATTTCATATGAAATAACAGATGTTTTTGGCTAAGTAGAGAAAACAACAGATTTTTAATTTAAAACAGCTGATGTGACTCAAATTTATACAACAGGACAAAGAAGAAAGACCAGAAAACTACAATATCTACATGTGAGAACTGGTGAGTATATAGTCATAACTTAACAGGTTTTTAAAGGATAATTCCACTGTTTTAGACTCATTAATTGTGTGCGGCAGAAGTCTGCTGCTGAACATACTCCTTTTATTGCCTGACAGCAGCTTGCTGAGGCTCCTCTTTTCTTCCACTGATGTCAGGGACTCTAGCTCAACGCCAACAACAGAGCCAGCCTTCCTCACCAGCCTGTCCAGTCACCCAGCGTCCCTCTTCCTTGTGCTGCCTCCCCAGCCCACCACAGCATAAAAGAGGACACTGCCCATGACAGACTGGTAAAACATCAGGAGGGGTTTGCTACAGATGTTAAATAGATCCGGCTCTGCCCCTTCCTGTAGACTGCATCTGTGTTTGCTGACCAGTCCAGTTTATTATCCAGATGCAGCCCCAGGTATCTGTAGGTCCTGACTACCTCCACATTAACCCCCTCAATGGAGACTGGTAGCAGAGGGGAGCTGGACCTCCTGAAGTCCACAACCATCTCCTTGGTCTTGGTGGCATTCAGCTGCAGGTGGTTTGTTCTGCACCATTTCACAGAGTCCTCCACCAGGCTCCTGTACTCATCCTCCTGTCCATCCCTCATACACCACACTATTGCAGTATCATCAGAAAGCTTAGACTCAGAGTTGTACTTGAAGTGGCAGTGTAGAGGGTGAACAGTAGAGGGGAGAGCATTATTATAATTTATAATGATAATGATAATAATTTATAATAACAACAACAACAGCAATAATAATAATAATTATAATAATAATAATTATTGTACATAAATGTCTGTTTTTCGAGATTTTTAAATTTTTTTTACACGCATCTTTTATTGTGAAACTCCCAACATAAACAATAAAAAAATAAATCAAATAAATCAAATAAACCACGCATGTTTTATTGTGAAACTCCCAACATCAACATAAAATGAAGTACCACATACATTAGACAATAATATAAATTACTATTATTATTTATTATATAAATAAAATCAGAAGGTAAACATTATTATTATTATTATACATACATGTCTGTTTTGAGATTTATCTTTCTTTTATTGTGAAACTTAACAAAAGCAACAAATAATAATAATATAAATTAACATGAATAAAATAATAATAATGATAATAATGATAATAATAATGAATGAATGAATAGATACATAAATAAAACAATAACTAAATAAATAAATAAAATCTTAATCACATGTAAACACACATCTTTTATTGTGAAGCTCCTGCCCGTAACATGCTGTGTGTGTGTGCTTTAGCTTAACCCTCCTGGAGGAAACACACTGAAGGGTAAAGAGCTTCCCGGCTGGGATACGGTGTGTGTGTGTATGCGGGGGATGGACCTCACTGCTCGGGCTCAGGAGCAACACTCATCGGGACTCACCTGTAAGACACTGAGACACTACGTCATAATTCTCCCAACACACTTGGATTTAAACTGAAGGAGGTGCGCGTGCTCTGTCAGTTGCGCTTCGAGTGCTTCTTCAGTTTGGCTTCGCGTGCTCTGTCAGTTGGGCTTCCCGGTGTAAAAAGAGACGGACCAACGGCCGGGAACACTCATCCTAACTGCAGCTATAAACTGCTTACCGAGCCGCCTCTCGACCTCCAGCTGCTCCGATACTTTACATAATCAACCCGGCATCTTCCAGCACCGTCCCCCGGATTTAACCCCCTTTATAACGGCTGCTTTACCGGACTTTTAACGGCTGAAATCGGTAAGTCCCCCCCTCTTCTCCCTCCTCTCCTCCTCCTCTACAGCTAGTTAGCTTAGCCACCTTAGCATAGCAACAACAAGGCCGTTTTTTTATTTTTTTATCCTTCTCTCCCGCTTTTAAGTTACTCTTAAAAGCTAATTTAAAGCGATATAAATCCAACCAAAGTGCGTCTTCTTTTAAAATCTCCACACACAGGATAATGGGGAAGCTGTGTCCGGACCGCTGCCACACATCTGTCACCACACCGGGATCTGGAGCTGGGACAAGCCGAGGAACAGCTGCCTTCTCCGGCTACTGACGAGCGAGGCTGGCCGCTCAGCTCTGGAGGAATATTATCAGTGATGTAGAGGCTAAAAAAAAGTCAATCTTAACCAGTTATTTATGTTATCTGGATATCTGATGGTTAATAAGGTTGACCTGATTGATTATTGATCAGGATTCAGAAGAGAATACAAGGAAAAGTGAGCCACTAAAGCAACATCTGGATGATTATTCCCACTTTTTATGGCATAAAAGACTCAACTTCAACAGTGGTTTTAAATTCCTTGAACACCTGATTATAAATAATCTTGAACTGATTGATTATTGATCAGGAGACAGAAAAGAAAAGCAGGAATTGAGTCACCTTCCTGCAAATATCCCTAAAAAGTGAACTACAAAAGCAGCTCTGGATGTGCATTCTCACTCATTTAAAGGAGGATAAACTGACTTTATATGACATAAAAACTCAACTTTAACCAGCTATTTAAACTAATTGAACACCGGATTGATTATTGATCAGGATTCAGAAGAGAAAACAAGGATAAGTGAGCCACTAAAAGCAGCATCTGGATGATTATTCCCACTCATTTAAAAATAGATAAACTGACTTTTTATGGCTTAAAAGACTCAACTTCACCAGTGGTTTTAAATTCCTTGAACACCTGATTATAAATAATCTTGAACTGATTGATTATTGATCAGGATACAGAAGAGAAAAGCAGGAATTGAGTCACCTTCCTCCAAATATCCCTAAAAAGTGAACTACAAAAGCAGCTCTGGATGTGCATTCTCACTCATTTAAAGGAGGATAAACTGACTTTTTATGACATAAAACACTCAACTTTAACCAGCTATTTAAACTAAGTGACCACCTGATTGATTATTGATCAGGATTCAGAAGAGACAAGCACCTTCCTCCAAAATGTCCCTTTTAAAATGAGCCATAGAAGCAGCTCTGGATGTGTATTTCCTCTCATTTAAAGGAGGATAAACTGACTTTTTATGGCTAAAAACACTCAATGAAAGCAGTGATTTCATATCTCTGAACACCTGCTGATGAACACGGTTGACCTGAGGAGGAAAAGCATGATTTGAGCACCTTGGAGGTCATCACATCATCCTAAAAAACAAGAATCAAAACTCCAGGTGTCTTTGGGGACCCCCCCCCCTCCTCCTGGAGGCAGCCATGAACTACCAGCAGCACCTCGCCAACTCGTCCGCCATCCGCTCAGAGATCCAGAGGTTCGAGTCGGTCCATCCGAACATCTACTCCATCTACGAGCTGCTGGAGCGCGTTGAGGAGCCGCTGCTGCAGAACCAGATCAGGGAGCACGTCATCGCCATCGAAGGTAAGACGGGGACGGGACAGGGGGATGGGGGGGTGGGGGATGCCCTCTTTTTACTTTAAAATGCTGTGGTGGTTCCTCTGGTGAGTAACATCAATTATTCACAACGATGACACAGTTTTAAAAAGTCTGGATGACTCAACCATGAAGTTAAAGTGCTGACACGATGAGTTCCTCTTCTGATTTGACTGATTTAAAATGAGTGAATATTGGGATTATTAGACTTTATACATCATATTCTGCAGGTCTGATGTTGGTTATAGTGACAAACTCACCTTTTAATCTAATTTAGGCGTCTAATAATGTGAATAAAAGCTGCACTACTGTTTTAAAAATCACATTCACTGATTGAGTAATGACACACAGATTCTTTCATTTTTTTTTCTAGTGTCTTACAGTTTTCAAAATTAATAATCTACTTTTTTTTTAGATGATAGTTAGAGTGGTGGGTTGTGAGTTAAAAACTAGGCTTAGAGTTTATATAAAGCTGTAGTGTTATAGTTATGTTTAAGTCTTTAATATTATCATGTAGACTATGAATTATTAGAGTGAATTATTACTATATTTAACTGTAAATGTTGTGTTTAAGCACTGTGGTTAAATACACACTTTACACTAACTTCATTAAAACTTACCTCATATTACTTTACTTATATTATATTTATTTTCTTTAAGTTTTGAGTTTAATATGAATTCTAGAAGCAGCTTTATTCATGTGTTTTTTGTAGTGTGTGAAATTTGAAACACTCGCACTACTAGAGTCTCTTTTGTCTTTAGTCTTATGAAAACGTACCACTTATATTTTATAAACGTTGCACACATGTTTATAATATCATGAATTGAATGCATAGTACAGATTATTCTACACAGATTGTTTATTGTATATTTTATCATTTTCACCGTTTTGCAGCTTCTGTTGGTTTAATTCAAAGAGTAAAGATACCTTAGTTTAAACTGATTGTGCTCACATTTGATTGATTGATTGATTTTAAAGCGTGTGTGTGTGTGTGTGTGTGTGTGTGTGTGTGTGTGTGTGTGTGTGTGTGTGTGTGTGTGTGTGTGTGTGTGTGTGTGTGTGTGTGTGTGTGTGTGTGTGTGTGTGTGTGTGTGTGTGTGTGTGTGTGTGTGTGTGTGTGTGTGTGTGTGTGTATCAGGGGTGATATTGACCTGGTTTTAAAGGAAGCAACACTGTCAGATTACTGCAAACATCATCTCATATATTTCATATTATTGTGTTGTGTGCTGCAGTCCTTTAATAAGACACACCTGCCTCTCACCTTTACTTCATCTATAGTAACTCTTAATGACTTCCCATGTATTGATTATTGTGTCATTTTAAAGGTGTGAGTGTGTTTATGTTGTTGGAGACAGAAAACTGAAATTATGACTCTTATTTTTTGTTTGATTTAACTGATGATGATGATAATGATGATGATGAAGGGTTAAGTCAGTGTTTGTGTCGTACCTGTCTGTGTGTGTGTTTTAGGATCGTGTGTGTGTGTGTGTGTGTGTGTGTGTGTGAGAGAGGGTAAAACAAGCTGAAACGTGTCTTTTTTCAAACTTAGTTAAAGGTTAACATCTGTGTGATTGTTTTAACCTTTAACACCAAACAATGTGAGGTCTGTTGTAGTTTTCTGTCAGAATCTTTGACATATTTCTGTTAAACGTGGAGTAAAAACAACGAGAACTGACCAAAAATAAAAAAGAACTAACAAAAAATCTAACGAATGACGAAAAATCCAAACTACAAAAAGAGTCAAATTGAACAATTAGTTTAGTAGAATAATGTGTGTAAAACTCAGTAGATCACAATAGATCACTGTAGATTAGAGGAGATCAGAACAGTTTTCTGTCTCAATTTTTGACATATTTCTGTTAAACGTGAAGAAAGATCTTTAGCTTCTCATTTACATTTTCCCCTGAGGTCTTTTTCTCTCTTTCTTTCACTCTCTCTCTCTCTCCCTCCCTCTTTTTTCTCTCTCTCTCCCTCTCCCTCTCCCTCTCTCTCTCTCAGTGACTCACTCGTCCTCCTTTCATGCTGGAAATAACCCAAAACAGCAGCAACACGTCCTGTCATCCTCTCTTTCTCTCTTTCTCTCATTCTCTCGTTCTTTGCCCTTCGGCGCACATCTGGACGTGTCGCTTGCATTCATGTCCTGTTATGCAAGCGCTCAGCTGGGGGAGGCTGCGGTCCCTGTGTGTGTGTGTATATAGTGTGTGTGTGTGTATTGTGTGTGTGTGTGTGTATTGTGTGTGTGTGTGTGTGTGTTATGTAAGTTAGTGGCTGATTCTCATTAAAGCAGGTGAGTCGGCGGCTGCTCGGCATAGTTAATGCCACATATCAGAGGCTCATTTACATCTGTGGCTTATGAGTGGATGGATGGAGGGATGGATGGAGGGATGGATGGAGGGATGGATGGAGGGATGGAGGATGGATGGATGGATGTTCTGCCAGCCAGCCCAGGTGACACTGACCCACTTCCAGCCAGCAGCGTCTGGTCTGACTCGCTTCGTTTTTCTCTCAGCAGGAAACAAAGTCGACTTTTATTTTTATTTTTACAGACTTCAAGGTTTTAAAGACGTAATTAACATCAAGAGAGACAGGAAGTCACTTATTTTATTTATTGGGTCACACATCGTCCATCAAACCCCCAAAATGATGATAAGAAACATAAAATAAGAAAAAGAATATATAGTATAATAGATGAACCTGAACTGAATATTCAGTGGTGACATTGAATTAGAAAAAATGTAAAGTCACATTCAACAACGTGTTTAATAGAATCACAGTAGATCAGAGTAGATTACAGACATCATTTAACCAGTGATCCGTATAGATGAGTGTGATTGGTTGATCTGTTTCTGTGTAGCAGTGAAAACAGCTGATGGGACGATGTGTGTGTTGTTAGCCGGACCTTTACAGGAACGTCTCCTCACTGTCCTCTAGACCGTTGTGTCTCCATAGCAGAGTAAGACCCTGATAGGACCCTGATAGGACCCACCACACTCTGACCCTGATAGGACCCACCACACTCTGACCCTGATAGGACCCACCACACTCTGACCATGATAGGACCCACCACACGTTTTTCTTCTGCTGGGTTTTAAACTCCTTTTTTTTTTAAAAGCGCTTTCTGTTGACACCACGTCCTGCTTTGAGTTTACCCAATCAGCACCGAGTCAACCTCAAGCCCCACCCAGGAGTTTTTCGGGGCTGAACAGAGTACCGACCCCGTGGCGGGGACTCGGTTAGCCCCGTAAAAGTTCCAGGAGATCGTCCTTCAGGGAGATTCCTAGAGAGACAAACACCAATGGCCCCCTAACGTTACCCCCAAGCTCCTGCAGTGGGAACGGGGCTGTTGTTGTTGTTGTTGTTGTTGTTGTTGTTGTTGTTGTTGTTTGTCACGGTTCACTTCCTTTTGGCACTGAGGCAGAGCGATGATGATGATGATGTAACAGCTGATTGATGTCTGATAGTAACAGAAGAAGAAGAAAGAGGAGGAGCAGAGGGAGGTTTTAACCGTTACATAACGGCGATGCCAGCAGCCGATCTGTCAGGAGAAATTACCCTGAGAGCCCTGAACCTTTTGTTCACAACCCCTCAACCCTAACACACTGTCCTCTTCTTTCTCCTCCTCTCCTCTCCTCTCCTCTCCTCTCTCCTCTCTCCTCTGTCCTCTCCTCTCCTCTACTCTCCTCCTCTCCTCTCCTCTGTCCCCTCCTCTCCTCCTCTCCTCTCTCCTCTCCTCTCCTCTCCTCTCCTCTCCTCTCCTCTCTCCCCTCCTCTCCTCTCCTCTCCTCTCCTCTCCTCTCCTCTCCTCTCCTCTCCTCTCCTCTCCTCTCCTCTCCTCTCCTCTGTCCTCTCCTCTCCTCTCCTCTGTCCCCTCCTCTCCTCTCCTCTCCTCTGCCCCCTCCTCTCCTCTCCTCTGCCCACTCCTCTCCTCTCCTCTGTCCTCTCCTCTCCTCTCCTCTCCTTTCCTCTCCTCTCCTCTCCTCTCTTCTCCTCTCCTCTCCTCTCCTCTTCTCCTCTGTCCTCTCTTCTCTCTCCTCTCCTCTCTCCTCACTGACATCACACCAAATATACAACCTGAAGCATGAGTAACCATCAGGCAACAGTTTAGTGAGCACGCTCAGTAAAGGCAGGCAGGGGGGGCAACACACACACACTGTAACACACACATACTGTAACACATATGCTGTAACACACACACACACACACACACACACACACACACACACACACACACACACACACACACACACACACACACACACACACACACACACACAGAGTAACACATACATACTGTAACACACACACACACACACACTGAGTAACACACACATACTGTAACACATATACTGTAACACACACACACACTGAGTAACACACACATACTGTAACACATATACTGTAACACACACACACACACACACACACTGAGTAAAACACACACACACACACACACACACACACACACACACACACACACACACACACTGCTGCAGGTAATCACGTGTCATACAGTTTAAAGTATCAGTGTTTGATCACTGATCAATAATTAATGACAGGAAACTGAATGTTTAAATGATTCATTAAGAAAATAACTCTTAAACATTTTATCTCTAACTTTTAATAATAATAAAACCTTAATCTATATAGAAAAGGTTTTTAATGTATGTTATAAGATCACTCATCCTTACATAACATTTAAACTATAAACTAAATTAAATAAATAGGAGGAGGAAAAATGAGGTTCTTTCACAGCAGCAGCTGTGTGTGTGTGTGTGTGTGTGTGTGTGTGTGTGTGTGTGTGTGTGTGTGTGTGTGTGTGTGTGTGTGTGTGCAGGTCACGCAGAGGTCAAAGGTCGCCCCGTGTGGTCAGGGTCAACAGCTGATAATGGAAGTGAAATCCCACCATTGAGACGAGGTTGACTTAACTGGGATCTCTGGGATTAGACGCTCTTTAATCTGCAGTTAGTGTTAAACTGGGATTAGACGCAGACTGAAACACTACCTAATCATGACATCATTTTACAAGTGTTTTAATATTTGGCTCACATTTTTATAAAAGATCATATTTAATTATGGTGATTTTACATTTAATTTATGTTAGAAAATGTGCTTAAAATCAGCTGTAATTTACAATAAAAGCCTCGTTATGAAGGACAGCTGTGAGTTTCTCCTCTAAATAGAGCCAAAAAGTGAAAGGTAAGAGCATAAATATGGATGCTGGGAATAGAAAACCCTATTTTTTTTATAAATAAATAAATAAAGAAGTGCTTCCTGTCTCAGCATCAGTCGATTAACGAGATAACGAGCAGCTCCTGACTCCATGGCGCTCGTTAAACCCAGAGGAGGATGCCTTCTGTCTGTCGGCTCGGCACTCACCGATCGATCGATGGGGTCTGCAGAGGAAGCAGCTGGAAGGAGAGGAGAGGAGGAGAAGAGAGGGGGAGGAGGAGGAGGAGGGGTGTCTGAGTCCAGTCTGAAACCTTCCTGTAAATACATGACAGGAAATGACATGAACTAAAGACCTGAAAAGATGTTAGATCATCTCCACTGTGTTTAAACATCTGATTCCTCTTTTGTTTGTTTGAAGGGAAGCTGACACACACACATTATTTATTCAGTTTAAACATCATTAAAAAAGACTCCAATGACATTTTGAATGGGTTGATTTAGAGGAAAAAGCAACATAAATGGGTAAAGTGATGAATAAAGGATGGCAAAGATGATCCATTCATAAATATGTTAAAACTAGTTTTCAAAGCAGCATCAGGTTTGTTAAAATGTACATTTAGTATTTTTATTTTTGAACAATTATTTTATATTAAATAAAGGTAAGGGAATACTTCCTTTATTACTTAATGCACCAAATAACTGATCAACTAGTCATGAATTAAGTTTATTAGTTTATTATTTGTTTTTCAAACATCGGTGACTTCCTTCTCTCATTTGGCGAAGTCTCTTCTCTTCTCTGATTGGTGTAATTAGACTCAGCTGGGGGGGGCGGTGGCGGGGGGAGTCACCTGTGAGCTGCTAAAAATAACGTCAAACCCCCGCCGCCACACTGACCCGTCCACTCTGCACGCACACGACCATGCTGCAAAGATCTCTGGGTAGAAAGCCTCCAGGGTCCCATTAGTACAAATGTAGTTATCTGTGTGTGTGTGTGTGTGTGAGAGTGTGTGTGTGTGTGTATGCAATCACAGTTAAAGCCAGTGTATTCTGATGGTGAAAGACGACAAAGATGATGATGATGCAGCAGCTGAGCACCGTCAACAATACTTAAAGTCCTGTAATGACAGTTTGAAAACACTTTCTCATTGTGTGTGTGTGTGTGTGTGTCTGTGTCTGTGTGTCTCTCTCTCTCTCTGTGTGTCTCTCTTTCTCTGTGTGTGTCTCTCTTTCTCTCTGTGTGTCTCTCTTTCTCTGTGTGTCTCTCTCTCTCTCTCTCTGTGTGTGTGTGTGTGTGTGTGTGTGTGTGTCTGTCTCTCTCTCTCTGTGTGTGTGTGTGTGTGTGTGTGTGTCTCTCTCTTTCTCTCTCCGTTTGTCTCTCTGTGTGTGTGTGTGTGTGTGTGTGTGTGTGTGTGTGTGTGTGTGTGTGTGTGTGTGTGTGTGTGTGTGTGTGTGTGTGTGTGTGTGTGTGTGTGTGTGTGTGTGTGTGTGTGTGTGTGTGTGTGGTCTCTTCCTAAAATAAAGCAGGTTCAGTGTAACAGTTGATGTATCTGCTCTGTACTTTGTGCACAAACCTGTAGCTGCACCTTTAATTAAAGCAGTTGATCATCTGACTCAGGATAGTGCAGATGTTTTAGTTTTTAATCTCTTTTTATATAATAATAATAATAATAATAATAATAATAATAATAATAATAATAATAATGACTTCATGTATTTTGCATATTTTAAAAACAAGGTTTAGACAAAGCAAGACGCAAGTAAGACACACAACACAGAGAGCACTAACAAGACCAACATTAACAAGATGAAGGTAGAACACAATGAAATACAGTCAGGAGATGATGAAAATAAAATATACAAATAAGTAGAATGAAATAAAAGCTAGTCTGTATGAGATATGACCAAAATCTAGATGGGTGTTGGACTAAAGGGCCGTTCACACTGAAAACTGAAATAACTATAAATGTATTTATTTATTTGTTATAAAGCAGCTTTGCTAAAGTTAGTGGATCTATGAAAGCAGATCTGTGCTCATACTGTGTGTCACTGCTGCAGCGCTGCACTTTAACACACCAAGCTTCAACAGTCTGCTCATCCCAACAACTAGTGTCTGAAATACTTCTGATCAACACACTGAATCAGCTCACACCTTTATACTCTGCTGCTTTGCTTTTTAATATACTACATCAATGGACATAGTGTGTAGTCTCAGGGTGCTGGACTTAGTGGACAGTCTCAGGGTGCTGGACTTAGTGGACAGTGTCAGGGTGCTGGACTTAGTGGACAGTGTCAGGGTGCTGGACTTAGTGGACAGTGTCAGGGTGCTGGACTTAGTGGACAGTGTCAGGGTGCTGGACTTAGTGGACAGTCTCAGGGTGCTGGACTTAGTGGACAGTCTCAGGGTGCTGGACTTAGTGGACAGTCTCAGGGTGCTGGACTTAGTGGACAGTGTCTGGGTGCTGGACTTAGTGGACAGTCTCAGAGACCTTGGTCTATAGTGATCTTTAGAGGTGTTGACAGGTGTATCTGTGACATTTGAGACAGAGCCAGAAGAAAAAGAAGAAATGTGTAACTTGTTCTTTTAAATCCTGCCAAATCACTCACAATAAATTCTACATATAAAATCTAAACTATGAAATATGACAGAATAACACATTAAATGCTACAGAGAGAATATTCTGAAATCATCTTAGAAGGTTCCGTCATTAAAGGCCTTAAATGATTTTAAAAGCTTGTTAGTGATGTGATTACAGCTGCCACATCCACTAAAGAGCCTGAGCTGCTTTTACACACTCATTCGTTCCACCAGCAAGAAAAAGAAAAAGCTGTTTATTCTTTCTCTTTTTTTTAAAGGTTGTTTTTCTGACAATATTCCAGTTTTCATTCAGCACTGAGCTTATTTAAATCTGTGCTACAGCTGAGGATGTCTCACTCTGTCTAATATATGTGAGACTTCATGTCTTTTAATCCTTCTGTTTGGTCGACCCAAAAAATCTACATTTATACATTTATACAGTATCATTTTACTCATATTGTTTATGTTCTGTTTTAATTCATCTTTTATTGTAACATCTGCTTCACTAAAAAACTCAATCATTCATTAACTTCACGTAGTGACTGTCTGTTGGGCTGAAAACTACACACCAAACCCCATTTTACTCATTTTTCAGCTAAAAATAGTAGAAAACATGTCATTGATAAATTCTCTGAATGCATGGTGATGAGTAATAGTTAAAAAGCTCAAATATATTTAATTTATTCTAACATACAACACAGAAAAGCAGCAAGGTCTCACATTTGAGGATCAAAAACTGTCCGCTAATTGACCTTTTAATATACTTAAATAACTGTTACATACATCATAACTTTATCTTATATCACCTTTTTATACCATTTATACCAAGTGCTTTACAACAAATAAATTACAAAAAGAACAAAAAAAGAAACATTAATGTAATATAAGATGTAAAATAAGGAGGGCAGAACATGTTGAAGCAGAGACAGAGAAAGCAGCATGGTTGTATAATAAAGAGAGACAAACCTCTAGAGAAGCAAAGCTGCTTTATAATAAACACATAGAAATAAATCAAGTCAGAATTAAGATGATATTTACAGGTTTTGGAGTTTTACTGTAAATGTCAGGCTGCTGTATGGTTTATAGGAAGGATTCTGATTGGCTGTCAGGCTGCTGTATGGTTTATAGGAAGGATTCTGATTGGCTGTCAGGCTGCTGTATGGTTTATAGGAAGGATTCTGATTGGCTGTCAGGCTGCTGTACGGTTTATAGGAAGGATTGTGATTGGCTGTCAGGCTGCTGTACGGTTTATAGGAAGGATTCTGATTGGCTGTCAGGCTGCTGTATGGTTTATAGGAAGGATTCTGATTGGCTGTCAGGCTGCTGTACGGTTTATAGGAAGGATTCTGATTGGCTGTCAGGCTGCTGTACGGTTTATAGGAAGGATTCTGATTGGCTGTCAGGCTGCTGTACGGTTTATAGGAAGGATTCTGATTGGCTGTCAGGCTGCTGTATGGTTTATAGGAAGGATTCTGATTGGCTGTCAGGCTGCTGTACGGTTTATAGGAAGGATTCTGATTGGCTGTCAGGCTGCTGTATGGTTTATAGGAAGGATTCTGATTGGCTGTCAGGCTGCTGTACGGTTTATAGGAAGGATTCTGATTGGCTGTCAGTGTTTCTCTGAAAGTGATCCAACGTTATCGTTCAACACTGTTGATGTTGTTATATTTGTGACTTCTCCATCCACTGCAGTTACAACCATTTTTAATCCGTTATATTTCTAGTTATAGTTCTTGGTGTGGACGGGACTTTACAGATGAATTATTAAAGTCATTTATCAGCAAGAAAAGAGTTAAATCTTCACATCAGAGAAGCTGAAACCAGATAATGATTGGCACATTTACTTTATATTAAAATGATTGAACGTCTGACAATCAATACTTGTGGAAACCAAAAACTCAAGATCTACACCTTCAGTTCTAATAAAATCAGCAGGTACTTTGATAGATGATCCCTCCGTCACTCCTCTGCCTTCCTCCTTCTCTTCTTCCTTCTCTCGGCTCTCAGAAACACTTTTAATGGGTCATTGTGTCTGAATAATGCAGAGCTCCCGGCTGCGCTGCTAAATTTGGTTTGTCAGCCTTCTGCTGATTGGCTCATCTCTCTTTCCTCTCCTCTCTTTTTTTCTTTCCTCCCATCATCCCTCCAGTCAATTTCAATCAGTGCAGTATAGACCGGTGTGTCTTCATATGTTTCCCATGCTCTCTCTTTCTCTTTCTCTTTCTTGTTTGACCTGGAGTCGTTTCCACTTCCTGTCCTTCACAGTTTGAGGTCGCAGTGAGTCACCATCGAGTTGTTTTATAAAGCAGAAGCTGAAACCTCTCACCTGCTCTGACCTCTATCTTCCCAGAGGCTCGCTGATGCTTCCCGCCTCTTTATTTTCCTGCCGATTAGACAGAAATGTGACGCCTCAGTCCGCCGAGGTTTTACCTGTCCATCCAGTTCCTGAAAGGGGGGGGGGGGGGGTTGGTTTCGTCCCCTGGAGGAGGAGGAGGGAGGACGCTCTGATGAGAAACACAGCTGACAGCTGAGGTCAAGCTGCACCGCTCAGGCCTCTACCTGCCTGATGCAAACACCTGGAACCAGCCAGCTGATCCTCACCTCTAACTATCACTTTCTATATCTTATCGTTCATCTGTTCATTAGGTTCTCAATTCATCGTTCTGAGTAGTGAAAAAACGCCTGATAAAGAACAATAATAAGTACACGAGTAATAAAAAGACAATAGTAGTAAAAAATACAGTATTATGTGCAAGAACATGTTGGTTGTAAGAAATGATGTAAAAGAACCAGTTTGAGTTTTTAATGCAACAATTAGCTGACTAGTTTGTCAGACTTGTACAACAATCCACACAATGTTACAACAGTTAAAATAGTAAATGGAAAACAACAATCAGTATCAGTGTTGTTTGACCAACAGTCCACAACTCCAAAAATATTCAGTTTATGATCATTAATAACAAAGAAAAGTATTAAATCTTCACATCAGAGCAGCTGAAACATATTTACTTCTTGTTAAAATGCTTCATTGTCTCCCAGTCATTAATCAACTAATAGATAATGGATTTGCTGCTTTTCTTTGTCATATGTCATATAGAAAGTAATACATCTTTACCTTTGTTTAAGTGTTTACAGACAAAATAAGCAATGCTATTTTATTTCACATTGTATCAAGAAATCAATCTACAGACTATAAACCCTGAATATTATCTCTTATCTGCCGTTTAGAGATGAGTGTTATATGAATGAATATTATCTCTTATCTGCCGTTTAGAGATGAGGTTTATATGAATGAATATTATCTCTTATCTGCCGTTTAGAGATGAGTGTCATATGAATGAATATTATCTCTTATCTGCCGTTTAGAGATGAGGTTTATATGAATGAATATTATCTCTTATCTGCCGTTTAGAGATGAGGTTTATATGAATGAATATTATCTCTTATCTGCCGTTTAGAGATGAGGTTTATATGAATGAATATTATCTCTTATCTGCCGTTTAGAGATGAGGTTTATATGAATGAATATTATCTCTTATCTGCCGTTTAGAGATGAGTGTTATATGAATGAATATTATCTCTTATCTGCCGTTTAGAGATGAGGTTTATATGAATGAATATTATCTCTTATCTGCCGTTTAGAGATGAGGTTTATATGAATGAATATTATCTCTTATCTGCCGTTTAGAGATGAGGTTTATATGAATGAATATTATCTCTTATCTGCCGTTTAGAGATGAGGTTTATATGAATGAATATTATCTCTTATCTGCCGTTTAGAGATGAGGTTTATATGAATGAACAGTCTTCTTCTCTTGTCTCTTTCTGCTTCTGTAACAATAAGATGAGAATGGAGTGAAGCAGCAGTAAAGAAGCTTTATTCAGAGTCTTTGATGTTGTTGGTTCATCTGAGGACGGTTAATATTTCAAAGTGCCGGCAGGTAAAATGTGGAAGCCAGCAGCAGCAGTTTGATGTTGATGAAGCTGCAGATTTTTCTTTTTGTGTGACTCTGCAGAAATCAAAGGAAACACTGCAGAGGAGTTGCTGAATAACAACTAAAACCAGCTGATTATGAGTGGTGAGGTCACAGAGAGGAACTCCTCTGATAAACGTCGCCGTGGCGACGAGGAACTCACCTGATTTTTACTGCACGCAGGTTCCTCATTCGTTTAGAGTCGAAACCTCTCAAACAATATCCCAACTAAACCTCAGAGCCCAGACGTTGACTCTCTGATCCTCTAACGGCTCTTAAATGTCATCCTGAGAGGAAGCAGGCGACACACACATCCTCTTATTTCCTCTTATTCACCTCCCAACACCAAAATACTCACCTGTGATTCATTAAGAAACCATCATTTAATGTCTCAAGTGGGTCAGAGCAGTAAAATCATTACATAATAACCTATAAATAATAAGTTTACTATAATAAACCTGGAGTCTGATGTTACGTCATCATCGTCTTAATGTGTCTGAACATGAGTCCAAAAACCAAATATAGAGAATTTTGTTTAAAACAAAAATTGTTTTAAAAATGTTAAAACAACCTGAAACCATCGATTTTACATCCAAAAAGCACCTAAGACCATGAAATGATGAATCCATTAGCTGATTGATGTTTGAATTTTTAAATAAAATAATAACTTTAGCTCCAGTGGGGCTGCATTATGTCCTTATATATTACTGACCTGTAATTCATTCATAAATCATCATTTAATAGAAAACATGTATTAGTGACTAGATCTAGAGTAGATATGTTGTTTTTGTCTCGTATCATGAGGCTCAACTTACTGGATGGAAAGTGAAATGAAATGTAAAGGTTTGGTTTCAAAGATGAACTGAAGCTTGATGACTAAAAGCTTCACAGAGACTGAGCCTCAGATGAATCAGCTGGTATCACAATCAGTCAGTAACAGTAACAAAAGACACACACATGTTTATTAACAGTATAGCAGCAGAAAAGTGGATCATAAACAATCACAAAGAGTAAAGAACATTAAATAATGAATACACCAGCAATAAAAAGACAATAGTAGTAAAAAACATTTAGTATTATGTGCAAAAGAAATGATGTAAAAGAACCAGTTAGAGGTTAATTATGAGTTAATAATGGAACAATTAGCTGACTAGTTTGTCAGACCATTTTTTCACATTTTATCAAGAAAACAATCCACAGACTGTTAAAACTCTAAACATAGTAAATGGAAATATTCAGTTTACGATCATAAATAACAAAGAAAAGTGTTAAATCTTCACATCAGAGAAGCTAAAACCAGATCATTTACTCACTCACTTTTCTTCTAAGCTAAATAATGACTGGACTAATCAATGAATGGTTGTTTTAGTGTCAGAAGCTCTCACTACATCACACTGAGGTAGCTGCAATAACTCCTTTTATTATTGATTTCATCTAATATGAATATAGATTAGTTTGATTTATACAATGTCAGAAAATAGTGAAACTAAAATGTTGGTTATGATATTCAGTGGACTTTAGAGAAGCTTGAAGCAGCAGAAACAAACAATTCAGTATAAAAATAACTTTTCAGCTTTTATATTTTTTTTATTGAATCTTCTAAATCAGTTAATTAGTTCACCAAAGAAAAACGTCCAATAAAAATGTGAAGCTTGTGACCCAGTGAATGCTCCTCTTTGTACGTCCTCCTCCTCCCTGACCTCCTTGCCTCCTTTTTATCCTTCCTAACCTCCTTTTTATCCTTCCTAACCTACTTTCTATCCTTCCTAACCTCCTTCAGCTGCAGCAGTCTGATTTTAAACCTCACAAACAACAAGGTGTGTGTGTTCATGTTTAACTGTAACAACAGCTGTACGGCTGTGTGTCCCTGCAGCTGCGTCTCTTTCTCACACGCACACACACACACACACACACACACACACACACACACACACACACACACACACACACACACACACACACACACACACACACACACACACACACACACACACACACACACACACACACACACACAGCTGCAGTGAGGGGAAGCAGCAGACAGAGACCTGAACAATAGGCACGGATCTCCTGCAGGTATAAATAGTCTCCTTCCTGTTCTCCTTCAACAATGAGCTCACACGCTTTTTTTTGGTTGTAAGTCTCATACTTTGAAACGGTCGCCACGGTGACGGGGTGACGGACACCAGGCGACGAAGCTCGTTAAGGGTGCTTGTTAGGAGGGGGAGGGGGGGGGGGGGGGCTACTGAAGAACGCAAATCAGAAACTCCTCCTCTATCCTTCTATCTATCTCTATCCTTCTATCTCTCTATCCTTCTATCCCTCTATCCTTCTATCTCTATCCTTCTATCTATCTCTATCCTTCTATCTATCTCTATCCTTCTATCCTCTATCTTTCTATCTATCTCTATCCTTCTATCTATCTCTCTATCCCTCTATCTTTCTATCTATCTCTATCCTATCTATCTCTTTATCCTTCTATCCCTCTATCTTTCCATCCCTCTATCTTTCTATCTCTGTCTCTCCTCTTTTCTCTCTTTTCTCTCTCTCCCTCTGTCCCTCTCTCCGCGCTCTCTCTCTCTCCCTCATGTTAAAGTCGTGGTGCGTTTGAGGTCTGGTGTAGTGTTGGTATTTTGTGTTACAGCAGCAGATGCTCTGAGCCTCCCTGAAGGTCTGATCAATCATTTACTGGAGCACAGCGTTTCCCCGGCTGCATTATTGATCAC
>NC_084993.1:1140319-1147579 GCF_963691925.1 Scomber scombrus | reverse complement strand
CAGCCGATGAACTGATCAATTTTCATTTAGAGAAAAGAAAAGCTTTAATAAACAGGTTTAAATGTTAATATGATGAAATATATCTGAGTGTAGAGGAAGAGGAGGAAGATGATGGAGGAAGAAAGGAAGAGGATTAGATGTGAATTCAGGACAGAGAGACTGAAGGGAAAAAAGGGAAAGAAGAAGGAGGAGGAGGAGAAAGCTGATCCCTGGAGCCACGCCTCCAACAACAAAGCATTTTGGGAGAAAAATAAGACCTCTGTGTGTGTGTGTGTGTGTGTTACTGTGTGTTACTGTGTGTTACTGTGTGTGTGTGTGTGTGTGTGTGTGTGTGTGTGTGGGAAGCCCCGAATTCCTCTGAAAGACTTTTTTTCCCCTTTTTTTCCTTCTTTTCTTTCTTCAGTGGAAATGAACAACAAGCAGACAGTAAACACAGCAGAATCCTCAGCTCACTATAAAACCTGCAGCTTTTAATCAATAACTAATCAATACATAATCAATAATGACTTCACTCCATCTGTGTGTCGACTAACTATAAAATATCAGATCAAACATTTCAGACTTTTTATAGACGATTATTTCCTCAATCCTCACACAGGACGCTTCTGAAAGGATTATTTTCATTATTGATTATTCCTTTATTTTCTATAAACTATCAGAAAATAATCAAATTCTAACATTTAAGAAGCTGAAATCATCAGTTTGAGTCATTTAAAAAAAAGAAAAGGAAAATAGTCCAAATTCTCAGATTGCAGCTTTTTACATGTGAATATTTTCTAGTTTTATTATTTTTATTTTTATTAATAATAATTGTTTTTTTACTATTTAATTTTCTTACTTTTTACTTTTTTATTAATTTTTAGTTTCTTATTTTCATTCATTTATTTATTTATATTATTTTTTTTTACTTATCATAAAAAAAACTTATATAATAATGCTTGTTTCACTTTTAAAGTCTCCAGATAGAAAGACACAGTTCTATAATATCATTTATAGTGCTATGTATAATGTAATGTACTACATATAATTATATAATGATATAATGTACTATAATGTTCTACTGTTCACACTACAGTAAGAGATGCAGTCTGACCTTTGACCTCCTCACATTTGGGCTTAATTGAGTTTGAGCAGTAAACATGTTTCACACACACGCTCTATTCTTCTTCTCCTCCTCCTCCTCCTCCTCCTGCTCCTCCTCCTCCTCCTCCTCCTCCTGCTCCTCCTCCTCCTCCTCCGCCTCCCCTTCCTCTTACTTCTCCTCATTTTCCACCTCCTCCTCCTCCTCGTCCTCCCCTTGCTCTTACTCCTCCTCATTTTCCTCCCCCCCCTTCCTCCTCCTCCTCTTCCTCCTCCTCTGGTTTGAACGTGTATTTAAAGGTACAGTTTTTGTTACAGAGGAAAAACTAAGTTATTTTAAAAGAGTCATAAAAGCTCAAAATGTGATTTAAACACAGCTGTTACTGATGAGAGGGTGTGTGTGTGTGTGTGTGTGTGTGTGTGTGTGTGTGTGTGTGTGTGTGTGTGTGTGTGTGTGTGTGTGTGTGTGTGTGTGTGTGTGTGTATGTGTATGTGTGTGTGTGTGTGTGTGTGTGTGGGTGTGGGTGGGTGTGTGTGTGTGTGCAGCTGCTGCTGTCACACTTTATTGATCTGATGTGTATTGTAGTGTGTTTGTGTGTGTGTGTGTGTGAGAGAGATAGTGATATATCTTCATTTCAAGGACACACACACACACACCACACGCACGCGCACACACACGCACACACACACACACAGATCTCAGTTTCTCTTCTTTCATATAAAAATTCTAAATCAATTAACTCATCATTTTGTAATAAATCTGATTAATAACATTAAGCTGACAGCTCTATATTTATATTATTATTATTATTATTATTATTATTATTATTATTATTATTATATTCAGAATAATACCAGAACAAAAAGTAGTGAAGTTAGGTAAAAAAACCCATCTTTATTCTATTTGACTTTATAACGTTTTAAATGAACATTTCACTTTTTATTATATTGAATTATTTCTGAGCCTTTTTTCCCCCCCTCCTGCTCAGTGCTGATAAAACTTCTTTAATATTCTGAGTTTACATTTCCGTCACAGTGAAGATTTTATTATTTATTTTAAAAAACAATTCAATCACAGTTTAACATGATGAACCTGAATCAGAGCACCAGGTTATTTACCCTGCAGCGCCCCCTGCTGCTCTTCCACTGTCAGCTTTTTATTGTCTGAAGGTTTAAAGAATCAAATGAAGACTTCATTAAACCTGATTTTAGTTTTTCAGATGATGTAAAATCAGCAGCAGTCTCACTGATGTTTACATTTAATGAATGTTTAACATAACGCTGATGTTCATTACAGTCATTTGTTCCTTTTTAGTGTATTTAATTTATTCATTGAATCATCTACATGCAGGCTGTATGTTGGATTAACACGTGCCTCTGTGTGTTAAAGGCACAGCTTCTCTAATTATCAATCAATCAATTAATTAGTCGTCAAATTAATCAGTAACTCAAAAATGAGCTGGTGTTAGTCTTCAGTTTGTTTTAATCAGACAAAATAAAACATTTGAAGTTAATTTATAGACAATATTTATATATTAAAGTTATAAAATCACAGTTTTATTAAGAAAATAATTAAAATAAATAATAATTAGTTTTTAAGGTTCTTTGTTAAACTTTGCTGGACAACAATCAGCTGTCATTTTAATAATTGATGAATCATTTATATCATTAAAATAAAAACATCCAGCTTTAAAATGTGAATATTTAACTGTTAGTTTAACACTTCCTGAAATAAATAAACAGTCACAGCTTAAAACTGCTTTTAATTCAACTTAATCCTGAACTCTGCTGCTGTTTGATAACATGAAGTTTGATGTAAAATAAGTGAAACTATTAAAATATTAAACCTCCTCCTGCACCGCTGCAGTCTGACCAGCAGGAGGCAGCAGCGAGCCTTGGCATTCCCAGCCTGAGAGGAATGATGGGAATCCTGTCAGTGTGTTTAAATACTGAGACTCTTTTTATTTAGTTAGATTCATTATTTAACAGATTCATGTCTTAAAAGATGAGTTTCTACACAAAATGAGAAATTATAATATGTGTATATATATAGGAGATATAGAGGAGGTTAGGAAGGATATTAGAAGGAGGTTAGGAAGGATAGAAGGAGGTTAGGAAGGATAGAAGGAGGTTAGGAAGGATAGAAGGAGGTTAGGAAGGAATCTGGATTAGTGTGAAACTACTCTGAGCTACGATTGGTGGGAACCAGTTAGCTGCCTCTGATCCCAGTTACACACACACACACACACACACACACACACACACACACACACACACACACACACACACACACGTACTCGAGTACCAACATGCCCCAGAGACATCATTAGAGAGCAGAGTGGGAGGCATTAATTATTCAGACCCTGTGTGTGTGTGTGTGAGATTAAGCTCCGCCCACACACACACACACACACACACTTACTGTTAGAGTGTGATTTTCTCACGTTGTTTCCTTTAATCTCAAACATCAGTGTTGAGCCTGTTGAGATTTGACAGGAAACAGAGAAAAAATGTAATCTTTCATCTCATATTTGTTTTTAATTTGTGTGTGTGTTTCTGTTAGTGTGTGTGTGTTTGTGTGTTTCTGTTAGTGTGTGTGTGTGTGTGTGTCATATAAACTAAGAAAACATGTTGAATTTCTTCTATCTATCTAAAAATCTTAAAATATATTGTTGAGTGAACAGAGGCAGCTCTCCATTAATGATTATTGTTAAAGTTATAATAATAAAAACCAACATTAAGAGATAAAAAGTTAAAGTTATAATATTAAAAACCAACATTAAGAGATAAAAAGTTAAAGTTATAATAATAAAAACCAACATTAAGAGATAAAAAGTTAAAGTTATAATATTAATAACCAACATTAGAACAGTAAGAAGTGAAAAGGCAGAAATGAGTTTCTATATCACTGACATATGAAATCATTACATATTTGTGCCTCCCTCTGTTTGTTTGTGTTGATGTTAAATAAATACAATAATAACATTATTGATAAATATCATGTATTAATAAAGTCAATCAAATATCATTTCTTCACTCTTTCCCTCCTCCTCCTCTTCCTCCTCTTCACTCTTTCCCTCCTCCTCCTCTTCCTCCTTTTCACTCTTTCCCTCCTCCTCCTCCTTCTCTTCTTCTTCACTCTTTCCCTCCTCCTCCTCCTTCTCTTCTTCTTCACTCTTTCCCTCCTCCTCCTCCTTCTCTTCTTCTTCACTCTTTCCCTGCACCACCTCCTCCTCCTTCTCTTCTTCTTCACTCTTTCCCTGCACCTCCTCCTCCTCCTTCTCTTCTTCTTCACTCTTTCCCTGCACCACCTCCTCCTCCTTCTCTTCTTCTTCACTCTTTCCCTGCACCTCCTCCTCCTCCTCTCCTCCTCCTGGCCTCAGACCAACGTGGCCGCCTCGTTTATCTTTTTAACGCAGCGTTACTGCAGCCGAGCATCTGCTTCCTATTGTAACCAGGGATTAGACTGCAGCTCTGTGTGTGTGTGTGTGTGTATCAGTGTGTGTGTGTGTGTATGTGTGTGTAGTCTGGACTCCTGGGGGGATTTTTTTGGACATCAGCTGCCTCTCTCTCTCTCTCTCTCTCTCTCTCTCTCTCTCTCTCTCTCTCTCTCTCTCTCTCCCGCCTTTTCTACTCCTACACTTTTAAGGTGTGTGTGTGCGTATATCTCTGTGTGTGTGTGTGTGTTCATTGTGTAGTTTCACTTGTTTTCAGAGATTCATGAATTCCTAATTAGCTGACCTCCATCTGTGCTTTTTTCCTTCCTAAAAAGACGAGAAGAAGAAAACACAGCAGGACGAGACTGAAACTGTGATTTTATAAAATGAATGATAAAAAATCAAATACTGATTTTAAAAGCTCAATTAACTCACTTTAATTAAGATAGAAAAGCATTAATGTGTAAAAAATAACCTACACTCACTCTGCTGCTGACAGAAATGTGGATTAAATCACTGAATCACAGATAGATGATTCATTTAATACATAAATAATGTAATAAATACACATCTAGTAAAGCTTAGATGAGTTTTAATACACACAAAGTGTTCAAATGTGCTTTTTAGAGATTATACACAAAGTAGCTGCAGAAGAATTAAAAAATCTGATCCTCAACTAAAGTTAAAGTAAAACAGATCAGTTGAATTGTTCCTCTTTTAGTTTTGTACTTACACATTGAGCTCAGGGGAGAAGAAAGCATCAACATGAATAAGTTAACATACTGAAGAAGCCATCTGTGCATTCCCTCTACACTGACTGTACTTAATACATGAAATCATAGAACACTTACTTTCCTTTTTTTTTGAAGCAGCAGATTCATAAAAAGATTAAATATGTTTCATAAAAGAGAAATAAAACTATTATATTTTATTTATTATATTTATGATTTCAACACTTACTGAAGCCGTGAAAGTAAAGATGATTATTTCTTTAGTTTTTATTTCTGATTATAAGTAGAATAAATGAGTATCTGCTTCTGTCTGCACATGCTCAGTACACACACACACACACACACACACACACACACACACACACACACACACACACACACACACACACACACACACACACACACACATATACACATATACACATACACACACACACACACATACACACACACACACACACACACACACACACACACACACACACACACACACACACACACATCAGGTGCCGAGCCAGCCGTGCAGTGCAGGCTCCTGGCTTGTCACCATGGCAACAGACCGGGCGTCTGGATCGCGGGGTGGGGCGAGTTTCTCTCCTCTTCGTCTTTACCTCCTCCTCCTCCTCCTCATCTGCATAAACAGCTCAAGGTCACCTGTCTGCATTGTTTTTGTGTCTGTCTCCTCCTCACACACACACACACACACACACACACACACACACACACACACACACACACACACACACACACAGAGACAGACACACACACACACACACACACACGAGTTTGCCTTTAAACTAATGAATTATTTAATGAATTAAAGAATCACTGTGATAATTAAAATATGAATGATATAAAAACAAGTCTCAGGTGTCTTAATGTTAAAAAAACAACAGGAAGCAAATTAAAGTCATTAAAAACATCAAAATATGTCCAATGAGATAAAAGTGCAGCTTTAAAATGAAACTAATTTTAAATGAAAAAGTCTCCAGTCTGGTTTCTATTAAAGCTGAATAATTAAGGAGCATCATGAAGATGTTTCAGTCATTATTAAACACATTTATGAGTAAAGGTGAGATCACAGTGATGATAAACCACAGAAAAGCAGAATGAGTCCTGATTAAGGAGCTGAAGGTTGTGAATGTTTGATATTTGATGAGTGAAATGTTTCATTATGAAGTGTAATCTATAGATCACCTGTTATCCAATCAGATTAAAACAGTCAGTCTATGTTCTGTGTTCTGATTGGCTCCTTTCTCTCTCTGTGTCTCCTCATGTGCTGCTCACCTGTCCACCTTCATCATCACAGGTAAGAACAACTCTTCTTCCTATTCTTCTTGTTCTCTGCTCCTGCCAGCAGGGGGCCTCGCTCCTCTCTGCTCCTCCCCCCCTGCTAACTGACCCATTTTCCCTCTCTCCAGAGGGGGGGAGGTGATGGGGAGGAAGGGGGTGGGGGGGCTGGGGTCGTACCTCCTGCTGCTTCTTCGCGCTTTGATGCAGAAAAAAACCTCCTTCAGGACTGTGTGTGTGTGTGTGTGTGTGTGTGTGTGTGTGTGTGTGTGTGTGTGTGTGTGTGTGTGTGTGTGTGTGTGTGTGTGTGTGTGTGTGTGTGTGTGTGTGTGTTATTTACGCCCCGCTGTGTGTTCGTCACCTTGTTTCTGTTCAATCGTTACATTCAGTGAAATATTGTGAGGGAGCAGCAGGTGAGCCACCTGTCAATCAAAGGCTTTAAATGTCATTAAAGGAGCAATAACGTACTAAACACCAGCAGCACACTACAGATACACACCAGAATAACTGTTAGAATAACTAGAGTATAAACCAGTGTATAAGTCTCAGTGTCATGCTGAGAAAAACTCTTTCTATTAAAGATGGTTTCTATGAATGCACCAACACACACAATAAAAACACAATAAAAACACACATTTGTGGAAAGACTTAGTTCCATAATTGATTAGTTGTGACGAATTTTGTTGATTTTAAAGACAAATGTTGGTTGTATTAGTTGATTT
>NC_084993.1:1132819-1137819 GCF_963691925.1 Scomber scombrus | reverse complement strand
GAATCACTGCAGCCAGGCAGGAAACTAAAGATTATTTTAATTATGGATGAATATTCCTGAGAGTTCCTCCATGTATTTCTCTGTTAAAAGCTTTTTAAAGAGCTTTTTCCTTCATCTGAGTGGACAAAAAACCTGAAAACAAAAAACCTGAAAACAAAAAGCCTGAAAACACACCCAAAAAGAGGAAAATGAGAAATTTAAAAATTGTGCCACTTTTGATCAAACTGCAGCAGAAACAGACATAACAACTAAGCGTGGAGGCTGAAAGCTGTGTGAATAAATCAGTAAGTGACCCTTGAGTTCATAGTTTTTATCACAGGAAATGTTTGAGGATGATTTTAGTTAGTTTTTCACAGCTGATTTCTGTCTGACTGACTTTAAATCCTCATCAGCTGTTTGAGGTGTCTGAGCTGATGATGATGAGGAGGAGGGGGGGGGGGGGGTGAAGGAGGAGGAGCAGGAGGAGGCTTTAAACATCCTGACAGACAGAGAGGAGAAAGACGAGGCTCCTCCCTCGTTTATACACACTGACTGTAAGCTGGAAAACATGAAATAGACTCCTGCTGTCCTGCTGACCTACATACTGTACACACACACACACACACACACACACACACACACACACACACACACACACACACACACACACTACTGATACATATATGCACCTACATACTGTACACACACACACACACACACACACACACACACACACACACACACACACACACTACTGATACATATATGCACCTACATACTGTACACACACACACACACACACACACACACACACACACACACACTACTGATACATACATACAACATATAAACATACTGCTGCTGGGAGGAGAGAGGTCGGCTCATTTATACATTTATTTTACAACAGCAACATTTAATCAGTTTTAAAGTAAAAAAAGACAAAAATCACATTTTTCTTCTAAAATGTGAATATCTTAAGAAAATAAACCGAATATTCTTTTATTCTGGACTGTTAAACATCAGTTTGTTATATAAAAACTTCTGATTTTATAGACCTACTTATTAAATGCATTTAATCAACTATTATACTGTAGTACAGTTTGAGGTACTTGTACTTTACTGTAGTACTGATGCTTCACTATTAATAATATAATGATGTCATAATAATAATATATCAGTCAGAGGACCAAACCACTACTTTACTGTAATACTGCATACTACATCACTCATAATACTGCAGTACTTTTACTGTAATACTGCATACTACATCACTATAATACTGCAGTACTTTTACTGTAATACTGCATACTACATCACTCATAATACTGCAGTACTTTACTGTAATACTGCATACTACATCACTCATAATACTGCAGTACTTTTACTGTAATACTGCATACTACATCACTCATAATACTGCAGTACTTTACTGTAATACTGCATACTACATCACTCATAATACTGCAGTACTTTTACTGTAATACTGCATACTACATCACTCATAATACTGCAGTACTTGTAATACTGTATACTCCAATACTCCATACTGCAATACTTTACACTGTCATACTTTATACTCTCATACTTTATACTGTCATACTTTATACTGTCATACTTTATACTGTCATACTTAACTACATCAAGCTCATAATACTTTTACTGTAGTAGGATTTATATTTGTCATGCAGTACTTCTCCCTCTCACGTAGTATTTGTTACATGCATGTATTGGTACTTTTACTGCAGTGAAGTATCAGAGTACTTCCTCCTGTGACTGTGCAGTGCTGCAGACAGGAAGTGGGAATAAATGAATATATTATCTGGCGTGAGGGGGTTTGTCCTTGTTAAGCTCCGCTCCGGTTTGTGCTGTGACTCCGCTCCGGTTGTTCCGGTGTGCCCCGCTGCTTGGTTGTCGGTGTGTGGAGCTGGGAGTGTGTGTGTGTGTGTGTGAGAGAGGAGGCACCGGAGCCTTGTGTCGTTTGTCAGGAGGTGTGGAGCGGAGGCAGAGGGGTGTACTGTGCAGGCCTCTCTCTCTCTGTCTTTAAACAGCAACACGGACATTTAAATCACAATTGGAGCCTTGTAGAGGTGAGGGAGGCCCGGCTTGGCTGGCTGGCTGCTCTGCGGGGGATGTGTGAACACAATGGGAGACGACGCGCTGCCACCGGCCGGGACTAGAATAATATTTACCTCCCTCTATCTATCCTTCTCTCTCTCTCTTTCTATCCGCGCTGTTTGAAATGGAGACCAGGATACATGAGCAGGACCAGGATCCAGAGCTGTCAGTGGAGGAGGGACTGCAGCGGGTTTAAGGAGTGAGTGTGTCCCGGGGTGAAAGTGTTTGTTCCCAGCTGGGTGAGAGGAGGAGGAGGAGAGGAGGAGAGAGGACACGCTGCTGCCTGTTTGCTGCATTTGGGTCCAGTTTAAAATTCCTCTGGGATGAAGGCGGAATGTATTTCCTGCGTCAAAGTGCACACTGTTTGCACATCTGGATAAAGGAATAATCGGTTGGTGCCCCCCGAGTTGTTTCTCCTCTTTTAAAACAAATACTGGTTAAACCCGTTTAACCGTCTGAAGAGAAGAGAAACGCTGCGAGGTCATTGAGTGATTGTAACCCTCATGTGCATCATCAGTCTGCAGGTTAGTGGCAGGAAGCAGCAGCACTGCTCTTAATGTTGGTGCTAGAAAGATTTTAGGATCATTTAAAGAGTTTAAAGTGAGAGTCTAAGAGGTGAAGAAGAGGAGGAGGAAGAGGAGGAGGGATGTACCTGCTGGACAGTAACTGCTCTGACAGGATGGAGAGGGGCACGCCTCAGAGGAAGACCGTGTACCGGATCTCTCTCACCTTGGTGAAGAGGGAGAGTCTGGATGATGATGAGGATGAAGGTGGGTCAGGATCCAGGCGGGCGGAAAACCCCAAAGTGGGCTCCTTCAGGCGGGAGAGCTCGGTGGAGATCCAACGCAGCGGCCTCCTGGAGCAGCTGCAGGAGGAGGAAGATGAGTCTGATGATCTGTCCTCCTCTCACGGCTACATGAGGAAGTTCAGGACGTTCAGCACGGGGCAGCTGGAGCTGGGCCGCCTCAAGATCTGCAGGAAGCAGCAGATGCAGAAGGAGCTGAAGGAGAAGGCCGTCAGCCCGTTAGCTGAGAGCAGGCCGGCTCAGAGTCAGGAGGAGGCGCAGGAGGAGGCGCAGGAGGAGGTGCAGGAGGAGGTGCAGGGGGAGAGCGGAGAGCAGGAGACGCAGGATTCAGACGGGCTTAAAGAGGATGTTTGTAGTGAAAGTCCTCCGCTAGAGAACGGCGTGAGCAAGAAGAAGAGACTCCTGAAGGCGAGGAGCATGGAGGAGAGGAGCAGCGAGCCTCCTCTCAGCGCCAATGGCAACACGTCTCACTCTAAAAGCAACGGCAAAGTGGCCAAAGCGTCGTCCCCGGAGACGCCGCCTCTGAAGCGCCCAGCTGGCCTCCTGCGCCGCAGCTTCAGCTTCAGACACTGGACGGGTGGCGAGCTGCTGCGTCTGCGTGCGCTCTCTAAAGACAAACACCACAGCAGCTCTGGATGCATCAGCAGGGATGAGAAGGATGCTGAGGCCGCCGTGATGCTCCAGAACCCGACCCCGACGCCGACCCCGTACCGCAGCGACCTCACCCGAGAGAAGAGCCGCACGCTGGAGGTCGGCGCCGTCCTCAACAAGACTGACTCCATGTCAGATCTGAGCCGCTGGGAGCGAGCGCGCGGCAACAAGAACCGCACGCTGGACAACAGTGACCTGCAGCGGCTGGCGGCTGAGAAGGACGCGGCGGGGTCGGGCTTCCTGCGTGGCGGCGCAGGACGCTCCAGTGAGAGAAGGCTGGTGCGGTTCTTCAGCGGGATCTTCTCCAGGAGGGACGGCACCGCCACCTCCACACCACTGGGAAGCCCCAGCACCAACAGATCACTGCGGCGGGGACGGAGGACGCAGTCCAGCACGGAGAGCGTTAACGGAGGAAACGCTGACGGTAACAAAACACACAAAGAGTCATTCTCACTCCTTAGTTTGTTTCTTTTGACGCTCTCAGAGGTTAAAGAGCTTCAAGACGAGTTCATTCCTCCTTTTCATCCCTTTATCATCTCATGAGCTCTTCAGATTGACCTCAGCTCTCAGGTTTCCCTCTTGATGGTTTTAAAGTGGACAGATTTGTGTGTGTGTGTGTGTGTGTGTGTGTGAGGAAGGATCATTGTGTTATTTGTTTTGGACAGCAGGGTGATGTTTGGCTGCGGCAGCGACGGCGAGCTGCTGCTGTTTGTCTTTCATTACTCTGAGCTCACTCCTGCTCCACACACTCAAAGCATCAATTAAAAAGAAATGAGAAATGTGTGCCGGCTGCAACACAAAAACAGATAAAAACGACACACATGCAGAAAAACATGCAGAGAAACAGACAGAAACATCCAGAAACATCCAGAAACAGACGGACAGAGGGTTTGCAGGGAAAAAGTGTTTAAAATAGAAGCGAGGGAGCCGATGAAGTCAGAGAGGAAGTGGGGAGAGCTCAGTGTTTGACTTTGAGGCTGGAGGTCAGAAACAGAAACAGACATGTGAGAGGCTCAGACGTCTGCTGCTGCTCTATCAGAATATCAGTCGAGGCTTTTTTTCTTTTCTGAGGCTTCAAATATTCACACAAACAACACAAACACACCCTGTCAGCATCCTCTTTCCATCCAGAGAGACGAGTGGAAAACATGAGAGGAAAGAGAGGAAGTGGACAGACTGTCGGCATCCAGCTGCTGATAGAAAAAAAACACATCAGTCTGAGTCTCAGTCTGCTGCAAACTGATCGATTAATCACTGTTTTATTGATTTAAGTGCAGAAACATCCTCATAATTCATTTTCATTGGTCAGTTAGTCGCCTTCAGATAGCTTCAGTTGTCATCTAGTGATTTATATTTAATCATTGATTGAAAAAAACCTGTCAAACTCTATTCTGGAGAGCTGATTTAAAACCTTGAATACGTCTAAACTCTATGAAACGTTATCCTCTCC
>NC_084993.1:1117819-1127819 GCF_963691925.1 Scomber scombrus | reverse complement strand
ATAACATTTCTTATCATATAGGACACATACAAGTATAAATCATCACATTAGAGAGGCTGGCTGAGTGTGATTGGAGGTCAGAGGAATAAAGAGGTGGATGAACTTGTGGTCAAACACACACATATAAAAACAGATCAACAGAACCGTTGGACAGTTTGTGTGTTTTGCATCTTTTCCCTCAAACACACAAACACAGAAAAGCAGCTCAACATGAAAACTCACTCACAACTGTGTAAAACTATATTAATTATTAACTCAAAAGATTTAGACAGTCGGTTCTGATTAGACCTGGAAGTAAATATGTTGTTTATCATTATGGATTTCTCTAAAATGTTGTTAAATGAGTTCATGATTCCTTTTTTAAATGTTTTATAAAAGTCCAAAACCAAAAATATTCAATTAAAAACATTTAATCATCACAAATGTAATAAAACTAAACTAAAAAATAATAAAATGAAACAAATGAATAAATAAATAACATTAAAATAAATAAATAAAAAACTATAAACAAATAAAATAAAACCAAATAAATACAGTACTTGAATAAGATTAAATAACAGTAATAAAGCCAAATAAATAAATAAAATGTTCTAATTACAAAATACAGTAAAATGAAATACATAAATAAATAATATAAAACTATAAACAAAACAAATCATATATAAATAATATAAAACTATAAAATATAAAATAATTTCATACATAAATAAAATAAAACTTAAAAAAAAAAAATACAATTAATTAATTATACAAATATCCTTCATCAGATGATTTTAAAGATAATCACATGGATGTGCATTAAGGCTTTAAATCTACTTCCTGTTGAGTTTATAAAGACTTTATGTCCTCTACACACACACACACACACACACACACACACACACACACACACACACACACACACACACACACACACACACACACACACACACACACACACATCCTCTCAGTGTCTCTAACACACCTGCTCATCAGACAGCATCTTCAGCCTACGATCCTCGCATTCGCCCTCGCCGCCTCTTCGTTCTCGTCCTCGTCGTCCCCGGCAACAGCTGAGCCGCCCGGGCAGCGCCTCCAACAAGGCGTCCCGTTGTCCTCCGGTCGGGATGAGAAAACCGAAGCTTGTCGCGTCGCCAGGAATTTTTACACGCGTGTTACGAGGATGAAGCAGCGAGCTCGGGCCAGAAGTTAGACACGCTGGAACTGTACCGAAAAAAAAGATGTTTATAATATTTAAAATGATTTAAATGTACAGATAGTAAACATACACACACTGTAAAACACACACACTGTATAACCACACACACACACACACACACACACACACACACACACACACACACACACACACACACACAGAGTTGGAGCGGCGGGTGGAAAACAGCGATACAGATCGACAGATGTGAGGTCAGAGGCTGAAAGTGTAGAACATAATCATCATGTTGTGTGTGTGTGTGTTACAGTGTGTTACAGTGTGTGTGTGTGTGTGTGTGTGTGTGTGTGTGTGTGTGTGTGTGTGTGTATTTTGCACTTATTGAACTATGCTGACTGTTTTTACAGATTATTTTCAACTTTGGAAACAATCTTTTATTTTTAAACATAGAAACAACATAGAGCCAGTCAGCAGTAGAGAGAGAGAATAATACATACATATACAAATAAATACAATTACATCACATTAAATATATATATTTCATATATATTTATCTTTCCTAACCTCCTTCTATCCTTCCTAACCTCCTCTTCATCCTTCCTAACCTCCTTCTGTCCTTCCTAACCTCCTCTTCATCCTTCCTAACCTCCTTCTGTCCTTCCTAACCTCCTTCTATCCTTCCTAACCTCCTCTTCATCCTTCCTAACCTCCTTCTGTCCTTCCTAACCTCCTTCTATCCTTCCTAACCTCCTCTTTATCCTTCCTAACCTCCTTACTATCCTTCCAAACCTCCTTCTATCCTTCCTAACCTCCTCTTTATCCTTCCTAACCTCCTTACTATCCTTCCTAACCTCCTTCTAGCCTTCTTAACCTCCTTCTATCCTTCCTTAACATCCTTCTATCCTTCCTTAACATCCTTCTATCCTTCCTAACCTCCTTCTATCCTTCCTAACCTCCTATCCTCCCTAACCTCCTCTTTATCCTTCCTAACCTCCTTACTATCCTTCCTAACCTCCTTACTATCCTTCCTAACCTCCTTTTAGCCTTCCTTACCTCCTTCTATCCTTCCCTAACCTCCTTCTTATCTTTCCTAACCTCTTCTTTATCCTTCCTAACCTCCTTCTTTCCTTCCTAACCTCCTCTTTATCCTTCCTAACCTCCTTCTAGCCTTCCTAACCTCCTTTTTATCCTTCCTAACCTCCTCTTTATCCTTCCTAACCTCCTTTTTATCCTTCCTAACCTCCTCTTTATCCTTCCTAACCTCCTCTTTATCCCTCCTTCTGTCCTTCCTCTACCTGTCTGAGGTCACCTGACCGTGTCGCTCCAGGTGTGACCTTCCTCTTCTTCTTCTTCTTCTTCTCTCATCTTATTTACGATCTGACAACCTCCAGCCAATCAGAACGTCCCTTTTTTGTCCACGCTCGGTCGCACGCCGTCCGTTTCCTTCCTGTTCCCGCTCCCTGGTTTCCCCCTCAGGCAGCTTTAATCAGATCAAAGGGGGGAGGGGGTGTCCCTACTACACACACACACACACACACACACACACACATACACACACACACACACACACACACACACACAGTATTACACACACATACATCTGCAGGAAATAGTTGTAATACCAGGAGATTTGTTTTTTTAATAAAAACCTGCAGCCATCAATCAGAGGTATGAAGTGTGTGTGTGTGTAATACTGTGTGTGTGTGTGTATGTATTACAGTGTGTGTGTGTGTGTATTACTGTGTGTGTGGTTAACTCGCCCACACTTTCAATGTGGCTTTAATTGTAAATTCTGTTTCTTCTTCGTCCTCCTCTTCACATTCCTTCATCTCTCCTTCATGTCACCTTCCCTCCTTCCCTTCCTAACTTCCTTCTTTCCTTTACTTTTTTGTCGTTATCCTTCCTAGCCTCCTCTTTATGTCTCCTACACACTTCTATACTTCCTAGCATCCTCTCTGTACATCCTTCCTTCTTTCTCCAAACTTCTCTTTCTTCTCTTCATCTATGTCCTTCCTATTCTCCCTTCTATCTTCCCTAACCACCTCTATATATCTCCTCACCTCCTCCTTTCCTAACCTCCTTCTTTCCTTCCTAACCCTTTCAACTGTGATCATCCTCACAAACAACAAGGTGTGTGTGTTCATGTTTAACTGTAACAGCAGCTGTGTGTGTGTGTGTGTGTGTGTGTGTGTGTGTGTGTGTGTGTGTGTGTGTGTGTGTGTGTGTGTGTGTGTGTGTGTGTGTGTGTGTGTGTGTGTGTGTGTGTGTGTGTGTGTGTGTGTGTGTGTGTGTGTGTGTTACCTGTCGGACAGGTTTAATTAATTTAAACTGACACACACACACTAAAAACACTTAAAGAAACACAAACGTTCTGTTGTTTGAACTGAAACATCTAAATTCATGTTAGAGGAGTTCAATGTTTACATTTTCTCTTTAATTTGATGTCAGATGGATTTAAGAATAGTCTGAATCTCTATTTTATTTTTAAACATTTAAACAAGAGGAACAAACAGCTGCCCTTTACAACGCTGTCAGATTTACCCTTTAATGCAAACATGTTAATATTATGGTATAAAATGAAGGAAAATACAACTCAAACTTTGAGATTATTACAAGAATGAAGTTAAAAAACCTAAAAGAGATGAGTTATCTAAAGAAGCTGGAGTCTGATTATCAGATAAAAAGAAGAAAAGAAAGGAGGGATGCTGTCAAGAGAGAGACGGAGAAGAGAAATGAGCAGCTGAGATAATGATGTCACTGTGACTGATGAGGCGGCAAGCTCTGATTCGTCACAGTCAGACACATAAACACACACACACACATATATATATTCACTCACACACACAGACACACACACACACACACACACACACACACACACACACACACACACACACACACACACACACACTGCAGCCTTAGGGGACAAACAGCCACACTTACCCATCATTCTTCTGTATGTGTGTGTGTGTGTGTGTGTGTGTGTGTGTGTGTGTGTGTGTGTGTGTGTGTGTGTGTGTGTGTGTGTGTGTGTGTGTGTGTGTGTTAAAACAATAGTGTGTCTGCAGCTCAGATCATCTATTCAAACCTGCCAGCCTGCATCACCCGGGGCTGTGTGTGTGTATATATATGTGTGTGTGTGTGTGTGTGTATATATGTGTGAGTGTGTGTATACATTATGTGTGTGTATATATATGTGTGTGTGTGGGTGTGGGTGTGTGTGAGTGTGTTTATACATATATGTGTGTGAAGCTGTTGTATATAAATGAACTCTTTGAGGAGACTCTGAGGAGTTGTGAAGTTTGTGCTGCAGTGATGAAGGATGAACTGGATCCAGTTTGATGATAAAATCTGGTTTTAATTTGAATAATCAGTAAAAACTGCTTGATTACAGCGCTGAGAAAGAGCAGATTATTAAAACCCTGCTTTACACAATGATGAGCTGCAGTTTACTACAGAGGATGGTATCAGCTGTTCAACTTCCAGACTTCAAAATAATAATAATAAATCTATAAAAACATAAAATCAATGAGGCAAAATACACAGAAGAGCATAAAAAGCTGAAAACAGAGAACTGAGAGTCACATCTGAAAAATAAAGACCTCAGTGCAGCTCTTCAAAATCAGTCGCATGGGACAACCCAACATCATCATCATCATCATCATCATCATCATCATCATCATCATCATCATCATCATCATCATCATCATCATCATCGTGCCTGGAAACAGTCAGAACATCACAGAGTCAGTGGAGGACCAACAGCAGAGAGATCTGGTCTGTAGAACCACAGAAAAGCTCAACAAACACTGATCAAGACTTTTAATCTCTGACTTTATTCAGCCAGAAAACACAAGAAAAGAAGTTTAAAACACATTTTACCTGTTAAATGTTAAATATTAATATTACATACAGCAGGATGAATGTAGGGATGTAGTTTAATGTTTGGAGGCAAGAAATATGAATTTAAGTTTTTTTTTTTTTTTACAGTTGAGTTTATGTGAGTCTTCTTCTTCTTCTTCTTCTTCTTCTTCTTCTTCTTCTTCTTCTTCTTCTTCTTCTTCTTCTTCTTCTTCTTCTTCTTGTTTTGTAAACCGGGACACGAATGATGAAAGTGTGTCATCGCCTCGTTCCAGTAAACAGACCACATGTGAGTTCAGTTTAGTTTAGTTTGGGGGTTTTGAGGGGGGGGGGGGGCACTCCTCTGGTGGGCTCATAGAAACCAAACAAACTCCATCCATCGAAGAAGAAGAATGCAGCACATGAAGTTTTCCATCCCATAATTCAGACTGATGAGGAGAGAATATAAACAATCAATTTATTAGCACTTCATCAGCGTTTGATGTGACAGAGTGACGTCTTTAAATGTCTGAATATAGTTTACTGTCACGTCAAAGTGGAGCTGCAACAATTAAGACTGTTTAGATGATCAAATAATAGTTCGAGTCACTTTTCCTGCTGTCAATAGAACGTCTTTGGTGCTCAATTATCAACTGGACAAAAAATTTTTAGTTTTTAAAAATCTTTTTTAGGACAAACAAATAATGAATGAACAGAGAAGACAACTGTCAGATAAACTAGTCAGAAAATCTACTAAAAATGTAAACTTTTTAGCTTGACGCATCAGCAGGAAGAAGGAAAACCTGAAAGTGTGAAAGACAGAAAGCTGACTTCATGCTCCTCTGTTATCTTTAACTTCATATTCAGGATTTTTAGCGTGTTTTTGTGTGTTAAACACGTGGTGGAGTCACATTCCTCACCTGTCAGAGCTGTGTGGAGGTGAAGCAGACACACACACACACACACACACACACACACACACACACACACACACACACACACACACACACACACATACATACATTCTTGGCCAGCAGCCAGCTGTTCTTCATTGTGTCTTCCTCTCTTGTTCTTCTCTCACACTTCATCAGTTTGTCGTTCTGTGATGCCGCTGCCCCCCCCTCGCTCTCCCCTCCTCTTCTTCATCCCTCGCTCCACTTTCCTCTCCTCTCTCTCTCTCTCTCTCTCTCTCTCTCTCTCTCTCTCTCTCTCTCTCTCTCTCTCTCTCTCTCTCTCTCTCTCTCTCTCTGTCTTTGTTTTCTCTGCTGTGATTTCTGACAACTAATTAATCAATCACCAAATATATGTATCAATTCATTCATTGTAATTAATGCATTGATACAGTGTGTGTGTTACACTGTGTGACTGTGTGTGTGTAACTTTGTGTGTGAGTGTGTGTGCGTGTGCGTTACAGTGAGTGTGTAAGTGTGTGTATGTGTTACAGTGTGTGTGTGTGTGTGTGTCAGTGTGGAACTCTGTGTGTGTGTGCGTTACAGTGAGTGTGTGTGTTAGTGTGTGTATCTCAGCTCGTTACAGCAGATATTTTTTGGGTCGTCTTGTTATCGTGTTTTTTCCTGTTTGAATCTCGGCCGTCATGTTCTGTCATCCAGCCGCCACACACACACACACACACACACACAACACACACACACACACACACACACACACACACATATACACACACACACACACACACACACACACACACACACACACACAGTTTGTGGTTTAAATATCTTCAGTTTTTGATGTTTATGTGCAGTTTGTCTTCATTTAAATGATTTAAAGATTCATATTTAACATCATTCTGTCTTTCTTCTGTCACAACACTGCTGTAAACACACACACACACACACACACACACACACGCGTTTACACGTTATCATCATACCTAGTTCACATACAAACTTCAAACATTATCTGTGGATTCTTGGGTGAAGACGTTGACTCTGTGATTATAAACCAGAGGTATCACACTAACTACTTTAATTGGACGATATATAATCTCAGAAATAATCGTGATAAACGATATTATTGTCGCACTATAAAACCGTCGCTGACCCTCTAATAAAACGTCCTGCATGAAGCTGATCGTATCAATAATTGAAAGTATTGATTCATTTCTTATCGTGGTCGTCAGTGATTGGCCTGGTCGTTGTATACTGGGAACCATCAGAGGGGGAACTGGAGGGCCCCCCGAAAAACAGGAAGCAGCTGGAACAACATCCTGCCCCCCCCCTTCCCTCGACACAGACGGGCGTTTTTTACTCAACAATGGCGCCCTCTGTGCGTCCCGCCGGCCAATCAGAGAGCTCGTCTCTGGATTCTTTCCACGACGGTGTTTTTTTATACACAGGAAACAAACAGCTGCTGTGATGATGCTGTATCCTAGCAACTGGAGACGGGAACAGCTGGAGGAAGACACAACAGCTGTTTGTTTCCTAGGAGCCGAAACAGTCGCTGATATTGATCACTGATTGATTAGTTATGTCTCAAACAGTCTCTGGTGGTTATCAATATAAACTCAATATAACTGGACACTTTATCGCCTTTAATATGAAAGAAAATAAACTTCAGATCTTTATTCATAGACCTCTGAGAGTTTTTACCAGCAGCAGCAAATTTAACCAGAAAAATCATCAAACTATAGATTTTTCAACATTTTAAGACCCAAAAAGAGAAACAATAAATAGATTAACAGTCAGTGAACATAAAACATCATATAAACTGTAGAACTCTTTTCTTCCAGTGAATCCAGTTAAAGCTCATGAAGACTTTATAGAGATGTCTCATCCTCACAGAAAACACTTTTAAATGTTTCTTCACCTTTATCACATGTGAATATTTTACTAGTTTCTTCTCATCCAGACGTCTCTTCTTTCTTAGAAAGCTTTTATCACTGAGCTCCGTCTGCTGCTGCTGCTGATGATGATGATGATGAATTATAAAACACTGAAGAGATCTGACCCACTGACCTACTTATTACCACAGAGAGGCCAGGGTCTCTGTACTGGTTACTGTACTGGTTACTAGTCTATGTACTGGTTACTGTACTGGTCACTTTACTGGTTACTGTAATGGTCTCACTACTGGTTACTGTACTGGTTACTGGTCTATGTACTGGTTACTGTACTGGTCACTTTACTGGTTACTGTAATGGTCTCACTACTGGTTACTGTACTGGTTACTGGTCTATGTACTGGTTACTGTACTGGTCACTTTACTGGTTACTGTACTGGTCTCTGTACTGGTCATCAGCTCAAACTGGAAAACTAGTGTCTTATTTTTTTAAGCTTTTAGAAAACTCAGATTGTCTGAAAATGTGACAAAGCTGATAAATTCATTTATAAATCAGCTAACCCTCAACAACAAGGCTCAAAGTGTTACATTAAGTTTAGGCTATGTAAACATGAATGAACCTTTTTATTAATCTATAAAAAACCTTAAAATATGTAAAATACTGTCAAACATCCATAAATATGTGATATATGAACATCAGTCCAGTTGCTGCTCATAAAACAACTTAAACCTGTTTAGATTTGTTTTCTTAAACAGAAAGATGATTGGTTGATTTAAACAAACTGAACATAAAGAAACTTTGACTAATATTTAAAAATGTTAAAGGTGTGAGTGTTTGTTTCAGTGTGTTTGAACTGCAGATCAGTACAGGACGACTCCTCCCTGATTACACTGACACTATCACACTGTAATAACACACACACACACACACACACACACACACAAACACACACACACACACACACACACACACACAGAGATAGAGTTCAATCTGAACAAAAGCAGACAGTCACAGTGTGTGTGTGTGTGTGTGTAGGAGGAAAATCGGTTCTCTCCTCCTCATTTCCCATGACCTCCTTACTGCTCCTGAACTCTCACACACACACACACACACACACACACACACACACACACACACGCTCTAATACACTACATTAATCAGCATGTCTGTTACAAACATATTCAGTTGAGTTTGTGGTGTTGAAAAATAAAAGCAGAAAATTACTAAATTAAAAGCTAAAACTAGAGTTTAAAGGCTCATAATTGCTTCACATGTAAAAGTTAAATGTGTGTGTGTGTGTGTGTGAGAGAGAGTTAAAGGTGTGTATGTCACAGTCAGTATGTTTCTCCTCCACCTGTCAATCATCCATCAGCTCTAATGAGACTCTTCCTCCTCCTCCTCCTCCTCCTCTTCCTCGACATGAGCAGGGACAGCTTGTCTCTTTAGTTGTGCACCGTCAGACTAGTGAGGTCGAGCACGCGACACGCCCGATGCTCCAGTGGTTAAAGCCTGTTGCTAGGCAACCGACAACCAAAACGAACCAGATCGTCACAGCTCGTTAGATCTGATCTGTCAGAATATTTCTGCTCGTTGAAGTCGTTTGTGATTCTTCCTTTAAACCAGTGACTGACAGGTGTGTTTCCTCTGTGTGTGTGTGTGTGTGTGTGTGTGTGTGTGTGTGTGTGTGTGTGTGTGTGTGTGTGTGTGTGTGTGTGTGTGTGTGTGTGTGTGTGTGTGTGTGTGTGTGTGTGTGTGTGTGTGTGTGTGTTACAGGTGATTGACATGTGTGTTTCCTCTGTGTGTTACAGATGCATTTGTGAACAGTCAGGAGTGGACGCTCAGTCGGACAGTACCAGAGCTCAAAGTGGTGAGTTACACATAATACACACACACATATACACACATATACACATACACACATATACAGTACACATATACACATACACACACCTGCACTGTTTTGTGTGTTTTTCCTTCATATCGTTTAATAAATGAGTGTAATAAAGTGATCTACCCCCCCCTGCAGGGCATAGTGGGTAACCTAGCGAGTGGTAAGTCAGCGCTGGTCCACAGGTACCTGACAGGAACCTACGTCCAGGAGGAATCACCTGAAGGTAAGATCCTCCTCTGTTTGACTCTCTGACATCAGCCTGGATCTGTTTCATTCAAAACCCCAAAACCCTCCTCTGCTGCCCCACCTGAGAGAA
>NC_084993.1:1097819-1110319 GCF_963691925.1 Scomber scombrus | reverse complement strand
AAAGTATCAGATTTAAAGGAGCTGATGTAAATATTCATCTGACTGTATTTCTGCTGTTTGAGGAGTAAAAACATTTAAACACATTTATGATGGAAAACCTAACAGTCTGTATCTGTGTGTAAAACATGAAAACTTCACTCTCTCTTCTCTTCTCTCTCTTCTCTTCTTCTCTTCTTTCTTTCTCTTCTCTTCTTTCTCTCAGACGCCATCAGCTCAGCAAACCCTCGAGTCATCGACGACAGCCGAGCCCGAAAACTCTCCAACGACCTCAAACGCTGCACCTACTACGAGACCTGCGCCACCTACGGGCTCAACGTGGAGAGGGTCTTCCAGGACGGTAAGAGTCCCGAATACCGGGGGGGGTCAGAGGAGGGTTGGGGGGGTTCAGAGGGGTCCAGAGGGTGTCCAGAGGGGGTCCAGAGGGGGTCCGGGGGGGTTCAGGGGGTTACAGAGGAGTCCATGGATGGTTCGGGGGGGTCCAGCAGGCAGGTCCTCTGGGGGAAGGTGACATTCGGCCATTGGGGATCTTAATCACACCTCAATTAGGAATGAAATGGAGCCGCTGAAGCTATTTAGCTCAAACCGAACAGCAATTAAGTTTTATCACAGCGATGGGAGGAAGAAAAAAAAAGAAGGGATGATAATAAAAGAGTCAGAGATAAAGAGGAGGAGGAGGTGCTGACTGACCCGGACACTTCCTTCATCTCATTGTGTCCCAAAATAACCGACAACACGCTGTGACACCGAAGTTTATCACAATGTCTTCACCTTGAAATGATTCATCAATTACATACCGATCAATAAGTTAATCACCAATCATCCTGATTATCAATTAATTACTCTGAGTTACTTAAAAGAAGAAAAAAGTCCAAATTGTCTGATTCCAGCTTTTTAAATATGAATATTTTCTACTTTCTTTTTAATCCTTCAATGATAATAAACTGAATATCAGGAACAAACTCTGAGAGGGAAAGAGAGAGGGAGAGAGGGAGAGAGAGAGAGAGAGAGAGAGAGAAAGAGAGTTTTAATAAGCCGTTAACGAGGCGACCGGTCGGCAGGTGAAGGGTTAACGGCTGTAATTAAAGACACAAAATGGACGACAGACAGGAACTCTGCGGTTAATTAGCGGAGCGGCAGCAGCGAGTGTGTCGGCCTCTGGCTGCGTCTGCTTCTACCTGAGTCTCATCTGTCAGCAGCTTTCCTTCATTTAAAGACTTCAGACAGTTTATAACGTCAGAAACAAACATCATGAAATATAGAAAAGATTAGTTTCTCTTTTATTTTAAATATCACATTAATATAAAGTCACATCACAGCTCTGAGTGTTCATAGAATTAACAAACATTAGAGCTTGTTTGCAGTCTGAATGGATGTATTGCAGCAGTTATGAGTAGAGCTGCAACTATTAGTCAATTAATTATTATTAAATTATTAATTTTTATAACCAATGAAGGCAAAAAAAGCCAAATATGTGCAGATTTAAGCTTATTAGATATGATAATGTATGTGTCATTTGTTTATAATTAGTACTAAATTGTATTATTTTAGACAGAAACAAACAACCTCATTCACAAATATGTAGTTTACACTCAAAACTACACACTAATAACTGAGTATTTATGTCGTTTTTTAGGATATTTGCTTTGATTAAACCAACATCACATCAGTGTTTTCTTCTAATCTGAACCAAACTGCTCCCTCCTCTCTGTAAAATGTCCTAAACATCACCTTTAAATACCTGCAAATGACTAAATAATCAAATACTTGAGGATTTCAGTCAGAAAAGCAGGTAAATGGATGTTTGTCAGTGTGAATGAGTTGAGTTGTTGTTACTGAGTTTGTCCTGCAGGGGGCAGCGCAGGAGCACGCTCAGCACAGACTGAAGAAATCATTTCCACAACTGTCCGTCAGTCTGTCAAATATCCCTTAATTCAGTGTGTGTGTGTGTGTGTGTGTGTGTGTGTGTGTGTGTGTGTGTGTGTGTGTGTGTGTGTGTGTATCAGTGTGTGTGTGTGTGTGTATCAGTGTGTGTGTGTGTGTGTATCAGTGTGTGTGTGTGAGACCCAGGAGGAAGCTTTCCACACTAAACGCTGCCTTATTATCCTCTTAATTATTCCTCTGTGTGTGTGTGTGTGTGTGTGTGTGTGTGTGTGTGTGTGTGTGTGTGATTGTCTCTGACACTGTCTCCTTGTGTTTTTCTCGTCATTATCCCAAATTAATCAGTTTTTTAATCATCCAGCAGAACGATGAGTTTAATGTTTTCTGTCGACGCCCGAAACACGACAGCAGCCTGCAGCTGTGTGTGTGTGTGTGTGTATGTATGTGTGCGTGTATGTATGTGTGTGTCTGTGTGTCTATCTCTGTTGTCACGCTGCGAGTTCACTGTGTTTGTCTCAGTGTGATGTTTTGTTCAACCTAAGTGTGTGTGTTGGTTTCTTAATGTGATTTTGTTGGTGTGTTTGTGGCAGTGTGTGTAAACCGTATTTATAATATTGTGTAGCTATTTGTGTGTGTGTGTGTGTGTTTGTAAGACAGTGTGTATCTGTGTGTTTGTAAGTGTGTGTGGTAGTGTAACTGAAAGTGTGTATCAGTGCATAACAATTTGTGTGTTTTGTATTTGCCTTTGTTGTTTTTTTGGGTACATGCTGTGAGTACACACACACACACACACGCACTGATACACACACACACACAAACACACACACACACACACTCACTCTCTTTAATTATTTCTTAGCGTGACCTTAATTTGCGGCGAGGACTTCAGTAATGACGCCGCTCAGCTCTCGGCTCTCAGCCACTTAAAACACTCGCCGTCCTCTAATTGGTCAGAAGCATCGCATCATCACACACACACACACACGCACACACACACACACACACACACACAGAGCTGCAGTCAGGTGATCTGCAGAGTCACTCTGAGTTCATACAGCTGTTTGTGTTTTGGAAAATTAGTACGTATGTTCAGATTATGGAATTTATATAAATGTACACTCACCTGTACTCTCACCTGTACTCTCACCTGTACTCTCACCTGTACTCTCACCTGTACACTCACCTGTACTCTCACCTGTACTCTCACCTGTACACTCACCTGTACTCTCACCTGTACACTCACCTGTACTCTCACCTGTACTCTCACCTTTACTCTCACCTTTACTCTCACCTGTACTCTCACCTGTACACTCACCTGTACACTCACCTGTACACTCACCTGTACACTCACCTGTACTCTCACCTGTACACTCACCTGTACTCTCACCTGTACTCTCACCTGTACTCTCACCTGTACTCTCACCTGTACTCTCACCTGTACACTCACCTGTACTCTCACCTGTACACTCACCTGTACTCTCACCTGTACTCTCACCTGTACTCTCACCTGTACTCTCACCTGTACTCTCACCTGTACTCTCACCTGTACTCTCACCTGTACTCTCACCTGTACTCTCACCTGTACTCTCACCTGTACTCTCACCTGTACTCTCACCTGTACTCTCACCTGTACACTCACCTGTACTCTCACCTGTACTCTCACCTGTACACTCACCTGTACACTCACCTGTACTCTCACCTGTACTCTCACCTGTACACTCAGCTGTACACTCACCTGTACACTCACCTGTACTCTCACCTGTACACTCACCTGTACACTCACTTGTACACTCACCTGTACACTCACCTGTACACTCACCTGTACTCTCACCTGTACTCTCACCTGTACTCTCACCTGTACTCTCACCTGTACTCTCACCTGTACACTCACCTGTACTCTCACCTGTACTCTCACCTGTACACTCACCTGTACTTCTGTAAAACGTATTAATTAATATTCATTAGTATGTTTTAATTAGTGTAAAATCACCTTTAAAAGAGACTCGTTGTATTTTTGTTACCTGAGACGAGCCGTCATATTTACATAAAGAGCAGTTGTTGCACCGCCATGTTTGTACAGTAGCCCAGAGCAGACAAACCAAACACTGACTGGTGATGGTTGGATATTCAGTAGGTTGCAATCTACAACCTCACCACTAGAGGCCACTAAACCCTAAACACTGCACCTTTAAGTACTTCAAACTTCTGTAATTTCACCATTTTAATTTTTTTTCTATAACAGTGAAGCATTGTGTTTGTTTTCATTTAAATAAACATAAATAAAGGTTTAGTAGTAGTATTATATACTAGTAGAAGTTCTTTTTCACTTTTTATCAATGGAGTGTGTTTTCGTGACCTTCGTTTCCTGTCTGATCGTGGCGGGTCGGGGGAGGTGGAGGTGGAGGTGAGGGGAGGGGGGGTGCTTTAATTACAGCGCTCATATTCAGTTTCATAATCAGCTGGATCGTCACGGCGACAAGCAGAGGCTCCCGGTGAAGAAACGCTGATTCGCACTAATTTGACATGATTGGTTCGTGTGTGTGTGTGAGTATCTTTGTGTGTGTGTGTGTGTGTGTGTGTGTGTGTGTGTGTGTGTGTGTGTGTGTGTGTGTGTGTGTGTGTGTGTGTGTGTGTGAGTATCGGTGTGTGTGTGTGTGTGTGTGTGAGTATCGGTGTGTGTGTGTGTGTGTGTGTGTGTGAGTATCTGTGTGTGTGTGTGTGTGTGTGTGGGTCGAGCATCGTAAATGTAATAAAGGTTTTGATGAGTTATAGCGGCTGCACAAAGAGAGAGAAAGAAGGAGTAGTGAGCGGATGAGTTGCATGAGTGACCACAACATTTAGCGTTAAAAATAATTGGCCCTACTCGTCGTCATGACAATTTGTTGTGTGTCGCAGGGAGAGGGGGGGGGGGGTGATGATGAGGAGTCGTGTCCTTCCTCGCGGCGTTTTAAATGCGGCGTGTCGTTGATGGAAAGAGACGGACGTGTTTGTGAAGAGAGAAAAACATGTTCATCACTTTATTACATGTGTCTTCTTTTAATTCACACATGCAAAACTTCATTTATACCCTCTGTTCTTATCATCAGGGGAACTATACATCATTTAACTGCATCAATTCTTCTATTATATCATTGTAATTCATCTTATAATCAATAAAACATCTTAGAATAATAATAAATGCTCATCATATACATTTAAATACAAATAATATTCAGTTTTCTCTTCTTAATAAAATGTTCAAAACTAAAGAAAACACTCATATTTTTGGTGTTATTGCTTTAAAAAAGTAATTTAAACACAAAAGCTGAATTGAATGATGATTAATAAGTAAAAACATGTTTAATGAATCAGTTTAGTTGGTTGTTTATTTATTTAAAACCCTCGTTTATCATTATTGAAACAAATGATTTTACTGGGTGTTCACATTATGCATTAGACTCTTAAGTATCAGTTTTATTATTTTAATTCATCATATAATCAATAAAACTCCATAAAATAATACAAGATGTGCATCACAGACACGCAAGTACATTAAAATACCAAATCTACTTATTGTTCTTATTAATAAATTCACATTATTTAAACTGGACGCTTTAAAAAAGTACTTTAAACTTCTAAATAGTTTCCTATTGATCTTCTGATGATTAAAGTGATTGATTAGGTTTACTGGTTAACTGTGTAAACATGCTCAGTGGATCAGCTTTGTATATAAATTGATACTTTAATGTTATTTTTTAGATGTCTTAAATTAAAATAGACTCAATAATACATTAAATCCAGATGTTGATGTTGATAATAATGATTCAGTAACAGAGTATAACGCTGAAGATGACATAAATGATGCTTTAATTGTAAAGATAATATTTCATTTTCTTGTGTTTGAATACAAGTCAGTCAGTTTATTTTATTTAAGATAATATTATAATATACATTTTCAAAGTGTAAAATCATGAGAGAAACATGTTAAAATATTTGTTTTTCTGTCCAATCAGTGCTCATAGATTTCACAGTGAAACAAACACAGACTCATCATTTACTGCTTTGTGAGCAAAGAGACGATTAGGGTCAAAAATTGGGCTAAAAAGACCAAATTTGATATAATGAGGAGTTCAGGAGGTCGACTGTGTTTATATCTTTATCTGTTTCTTTGTTTTAGGCTGTGACTCAGTGTGTGTGTGTGTGTGTGTGTGTGTGTGTGTTTAACATGTAATTTGCTGTAATGGGAAGTGAAGCCTCGTCCGGTTGGGAGGAGTGACCTCTGTGTGAGGGATGGAGGGAGGGGAGGGGAGGGGAGGGAGGGGTGACAGCACAGTGGTCCCTCGTCCATCAGCACGCTAATTTAATTAGCCTAATTACAGCGACATGAACCCCCAACACACACACACACACACTACTCCTCTTCTTCTTCTCTCTAATCTGTGTCAGAGTGCAGAAGCAGGGCGCTTCGTTAGTGCACGCTAACGAGCTGAGATGACCACACTCATGTTCCATCACTCATCAATGTTCACAAGTACACTAAATGACACTTTAAAGCATGTAAACACACACACACACACACACACACACACACACACACACACACACACACACACACACACACACACACACACACACACACACACACTAATTAACAGAAGGTTTATGAACAGGTAAATCAGTTTCAGGTGTTTCAGTGTGAGCAGGTCTGTGCTGCGTTCAGGTCCTGTAGGAAGGATGGAAACTATCAAAAATTCACCTGACAGATCAATAAGGTTAAAATACACACAATTATATTATATGTATTAAAAAAAAGACTAGAAACGTATTACTTAAAATACCCAAAAGTTGTACTAATAAAACTAATATATAATAAATAATAATAAAATACCCGATGTGCAAAAAGTTACCTGCAGTATCTAAAAATATCTAAGAGATATAATATATATATATATACATATATATAATAACATGTTTTTATGTATTTAACATGAATTGACTTAAGAAAAATGATCTTATACAGTATAACTTGTACAATGTAAACATGAAAGTAATAAAGCATCAAACAGACAATAAATAGAGAAAAAGTGTAAGAGTAAATAAAACCAATAGCAAGATTAAAACCATATATAATGTCTAACAGTAAATAATACTTTAATGCACATTTAATTAAGTATATCCTGATATCTTGGTATATTTGGTATATTTGGAAACTTAAGGATCTTTATAATTTAAAGTCAGTTAATGTTTTATTAACGGCTGAAACCAACAATTATTTCCATTATTGATCGATTCATTATTATACTAATCGACTCATCGCTGCAGCTCTGATGTTTTTATTGGAGATCAAAGAAGAAGAAGAAAAAGAAATTAAAGTTGTTGTGAAGTTATAAATCTGAACAGTGTTTAATTGATTAGTTTCCAGCAGTGTGACGCTGATATCTGCAGCTGTCTGTATCTGCACTGTTTGACTTTAAAGAGTGAAACACTGCAGAGTCAGCCCCCCCCCCCCTCCACCTTTATGCCCCGGCCCGGTGGTGCAGCCCCGCCATAAATCTGATCAAAGGGGAGACGTTTCCATTAGAAGAAAATGGCAGCTTCTCAGAGCAGAACTGAGATTGATGGATCAAAGTTAAATCGTATTAACCGTGCAGTTTAAATATTTAGCGCGGCCTTATCATAACTGTTCTTAACACTTAATGTAAAATACAGCCTGCCAGGTAAAGAGGGGGGTGGGGGGGACGCTGACATGTATGTGAGAGAAGCCTCGTCCAATCAGGAGACGGCTGAGAGGATAAACCCAGCTAATGTGTGTTTGGTTAATCAATTAGAGCTTTAAATGATTAGTCCATTACCGTAAATTCTCTAATAGTGTGCACACAGAATCAGGACTTTGTTTCTAGTTTCTCACAATAAGATACTGTGAGAGTGATTCAAAGAGGTATTGATCAGGAGAAATGTAAATGTGAGAAGACATGCAGTGAATAGGTGAATAAAAGAGGTATAAAATGCCAAATAATCCTCATTTCAGGTTAAAGAATGTAAGAAATAAAGGACAAAAATCATGATGAAGAACATAATGAACGTATTATGACGAACTTTGTTGTCCTTCACCTTTAAAAAGAGTATATAAGACATCGCACATAATGCATAATAATGCAGGTTTTAATATTAAAGTGAATTAGTAATAAAGGTGATGAGTAGATTGTTATTTTACTTACATGTAAATAATTCCATCATCAGCATAAATAGATAAATGTACTTTAAAATAATGATTTAAGGATTACGTTTCTTACATAGTTCTGTTTAAAAATGACTACAAAGCATTTTACTTTATTATAAACTATATATGTTGAAAATGTGAATATGTGGCTTAAATTTGTCTTTCAGAAATATTTTAAGTTATTGTTGTTTTTATAGTTCTGCTAGTAGTTACTGGGCTGGATGTCACTTTAACATTTAGATCCAGTATTAGATCCACTTTAGAATGAAGCCGATCAATCAATCAATCAATGAATCAATGGCAGAATACAGAAAGACATGAGGCAGCTAATTATAAGAAGTTTTCTATTGATCGGGAAGAGTCGGGAACCAAATCCAAACATAAAATCCAGGTTCAGAAACAGTAAAGTTGTCTGTTTCCACTAAAGGTCAAAGGTCACAGACTGGATGAATAATGAACACAGAGGTGTGAGCTGGAGGTGACATCAGAGTTGTGTTTGGGAGGCAGGAGAGAGTTAAAGACTTTTTAGTGACTCCATTATCTCAGTCCCAATAAACACAGGCCTCCGTGTTTCATGCGCTCACAGATGATGAAGCCATTGTTTTAATTGGGCTCGTTAAAGGGCCCCGGCTTCATTAATGAGGAGCCGCTCGTAAACATTTACCTCCAGGTGACACGGGGGCGAGCCAAGGGCAGGGGGGAGAGAGAGAGAGAGAGAGAGAGAGAGAGAGAGAGAGAGAGAGAGAGAGAGAGAGAGAGAGAGAGAGAGAGAGAGAGAGAGAGAGAGAGAGAGAGAGAGAGAGAGAGAGAGAGAGAGAGAGAGAGAGAGAGAGATTTTTAAAGACAAGTCTGCAGAAGACAAAGTGAGCCGATCAAACAGGAAACGTCTGATTAAACCTTGAAGAGAAAGTTTGAGATTATTTATTACATTTGACAATAATGAGATTTATTCTTTTATTTACATCAGAGATCAGAAGCATCCAACAAACTACTAACTACACAAACATCAGTCAGATGTTATTAACTTCATTATTCTACTATAAATATATACTTAAAATATTTCTAAAAGATAAATTTAAACCAAACATATTCACATTTCCAACATACATGAGTTATTATTTTAAAGTAAAATGTTTTAAAAGTAGATGTAAAGTTTATATTGAGCTTCAGCAGTCTGGGATATTCATATCAAGTGATATCTGACACATTTACTTAGTAGGAAAGTACATGTGGTAGTAGTAGTAGTAGTTGTTGTTGTTACAGTAGTACTAGTAGTAGTAGTAGTACTTTTTGTAGTAGTGGTAGTACTAATAGTAGTAGTAGTAGTAGTAGTACTTTTTGTAGTAGTGGTAGTACTAATAGTAGTAGTAGTAGCATTTACAGTCTTTTTAGCATCAGATTCCCTCTTATGGGAAGTATAGTAACAAAAAGACTTTGCTACTAAAAACACTGTAACGTTGGAACATAGAAGATGAAGATTTCACTCATTCAGACTGAAGCTTCACATCTACTTTTAAATCCATGTTTCCACAGAAGGAGGACTGTGGGTTTAGTTTAGGACAGAAATGTGACCATAAAATACTTAGATAGATGTGCAGGATTCAGCAGTGAAGGTGCTCCATCACCTCCTCCCACCTTACATAGACACTTAAGGTTGGGTATACATTAGGTGGAGTTAGCCAGTAGATATTTCTCCTGATATTTAATAAAAGTGAACAGTGACAAAAGCATGTTGAACATCTACAGACTGTAAAGATTATTATGATCCTGAAACCAGTCAGTGGAAGTCCATCGGTCCTGATAACGCTGAGCTAGTCCGCCCCAGCAGCCTCCCTCATTCTGTGATTCATCTGTCCTGAAACACACACACACACACACACACACACACACACACACACACACACACACACACACACACACACACACACACACACTCACACACTCATCTATCAGCTGCAGTGATTATTCTCCCATTATTAGACTGAAGGGGAGGATGGAAACGGTCAGAGCAGCAGCAAAAAGGTCCAATCAATGAGACCCCCACACGTCACATACACACAGACACACACACACACACACACACACACACACACACACACACACACACACACACACACACACACACACACACACACACACACACACAAATATCCGTTATGAACATCCAATCAGACGAGGAGAAGCCAGTTTGGATCTTTGCTAATTGTCTCTGCAGTGATTTCAGGTATTGATCAGTGTTCTCCAGACTGATGAAAACAGAAGCTTAAATTAAAAGTGTGAAATCAGAATGAAAGAGTTAAAGTGAAGTTTCAGACTGGGTCCAATCATCTTCTTTGATCTTTTTTGGGGATTTTACAGCATTTTTACATCATAGTTGCTTCCATATTTACTGGACCAAAACAGCTGAGAGTTGAACCCTGAGGAACCCACAAGTATTACTGATGTTATTAATGTGATGGTGATGTTGCTCCGTAGCTCTGTTGTATTGATTGATTGATTGATTGATTGACTGGTTGTTTGTCATGTGATGTGTTTCAGTGGCTCAGAAGATCGTGGCCACCAGGAAGAAGCAGCAGTTGTCCATCGGACCGTGCAAGTCGCTCCCCAACTCACCCAGTCACACGTCTGTCTGCGCCACGCAAGTGTCAGCCGTCCACATCAGCCAGGTCAGAGGTCACACACACACACACACACACACACACACACACACACACACACACACACAAACACACAAACACACGCACACACACTGAACTTTGAGTTAACTACACAGTATTAAACAGTACTACAGTATTCTCTCCCTCCTCTGGTGTTGCTCCTGCAGCTTTACTATGACAGTACTCCACAGTCACGCAGTACTACAGTCACGCAGTACTAACATAGTACAGTACTACAGTCATACAGTACTACAGTCATACAGTACTAACATAGTACAGTACTACAGTACTACAGTCATACAGTACTAACATAGTACAGTACTACAGTACTACAGTATTACAGTACTACAGTATTACAGTACTACAGTACTACAGTCATACAGTACTACAGTACTATAGTACTACAGTACTACAGCACTACAGTATTACAGTACTACAGTATTACAGTACTACAGTACTACAGTACTACAGTCATACAGTACTACAGTACTATAGTACTACAGTACTACAGTACTACAGTAATACAGTACTACAGTACTACAGTATTACAGTACTACAGTATTACAGTACTACAGTACTACAGTCATACAGTACTACAGTACTATAGTACTACAGTACTACAGTACTACAGTAATACAGTACTACAGCACTACAGTATTACAGTACTACAGTATTACAGTACTACAGTACTACAGTCATACAGTACTAGAGTACTCTACAGTACTACAGTCATACAGTACTACAGTCATACAGTACTACAGTACTACAGTACTACAGTCATACAGTACTACATATACTACAGCCCCCTCCCTCCCTCCTCATGCTCCTGCAGCTTGAGGCCGTTGAGCAGTTCGATCCTCATCCTTCACTCCTTCATTGATTTCTCATTAAAAAGTCATCGCTCAGCGTGTCTGAGAGCGCCGCCACGTTTCCCCTCGAGAGTCGTGTTTATCTTCCCGCCGCCTCCATGAAGCAGCCCTCTGTGCATCTTTAACTCTCACTGATTACTGTCGACTGATCCCCGCCTCCTCCGCCTGCCACAGGAGACACGTTACAAACACCAAGAAACTTTTAAACCTCAACAAAGACTCCTCATGTTTGTGTTATAATAAAGCCCGTCATATTTCACTGCTTCACTTTATCTGCATGTTTCTGTTATTATAATAAACCCCGTCATATTTCACTGCTTCAGTTTATCTGCATGTTTGTGTTGTTATAATAAACTCCTGTCATTATAATAAACGTATTATTATCATATTTCTGTTCTGTCCAGACGAGTAACGGCGGCGGCAGTCTGAGCGACTACTCGTCCTCGGTGCCGTCCACGCCGAGCACCAGCCAGAAGGAGCTCCGCATCGACGTGCCTCAGACCACCAACACGCCCACGCCCGTCCGGAAGCAGTCCAAACGCCGCTCCAACCTCTTCACCGTGAGTCTGAACCCCAAAATACACAACACATGCAACACACTATAAACTACACACTCATTATATACACTATTCTATATATATGTACTATTATTCAACATACTGCTGTGTGAATGTCACTTCCTGAGAGCCTCCTTGCTGGTTGGAGAAGGGTAACCATGGTAACCTGAGCTGATGATAAAGAGATAACTTTAACACAGTTACTGACAGAAGAAACACAAACAGGAAAAAAAGAGAAAACTTTATCATGGTTTTAAAAAATTACAACATTCAACATAACAGTCCTCTTCTTCTTCCTCCTCCTCTCTTCCTCCTCCTCCTCCTCTTCCTCCTCTTCCTC
>NC_084993.1:1067819-1092819 GCF_963691925.1 Scomber scombrus | reverse complement strand
TTCGTTAAATACGCAGCGTTTAATAGATCAGCTGATCCACACTTCCTGTCTGAGTCACACTGTGATACTCTGAGAACAGCGGGGGTCAAGGAAGGAAGGAAGGAAAAATGGAAGAAAGGAACAAAGAGAATTCAGGAAGGAAGGAAAGATGGATGGAAGGAAAAGAAGACAGGAAGGAAGAGAAGACAGGAAGGAAGGAAGGAAGAATGGAAGGAAAAGGAGACATGAAGGAAGAAAGGAAGAGAGGATGGGAAGGACAGATGGAAGGGAAGGGAGGAAGGAAGACAAAGAAGACAGGAAGGAAAGTGGGCCGGATTCAACCCCTCAGAGGGCCGGTTCTGGCCCACAGGCCGCATGTTTGACACCCCTGATCTAAGAAGTCTCAAAGCTTTTTGACGTCTTCCTCTTCGTCTCCTCCTTCCTCTTCTCCTTCTTCCTCTCCTCCTTCCTCTTCTCCTTCTTCCTCTCCTCCTCACTCTCCTTCTCCTCTTTCTTCCTCTCTTTCTCCTTCCTCTCCTTCTTCCAGTGAGGAGCTGATTAGTGTTGTAGTTGTAATTGGCTCTGGGGGGGGTTATCAGACGAGCGTGGGGCTGGGTGGTTTTGACAAGTGTACTCGTCCCCCCCCGTCGCCCGGCCGCTTTGTAAGGAGTTAAATTGGATGGTTAATTCGGGTGTTATTTACCCTGTAATTCATTAGTTTCGCCCCGCCATTGGCAGCGGGCAGGCTGTAATTTCACGCTTCGCAATAAAAGATGTCTCATAATCTGCTTCATTTAGCAGCCAAAGAATTTAATGAAATTAACTGTGGCCCTAATTAAGACGGTGAATATTAAAGACCTGCTATCAAGGCTTTAACGAGGGTGACACGATCCGCCTTCTGCCGGATTGGAAAAATATCATTTCCCTGGGAAAGGTTGTCACCGCTCGGAGCCATTTTGGCCATGATGACATTTTTGTCATGCACACTAACCCCTGGAAATGAGATTTTTCGGGGGGGTGGAGGGTGGAGCGGGGGGGTTAGGAGGAGGACGTGTCGGAGGGACGTCGCTCCCCTTTTTAGTTTGAGAAATAATTAAAACAAGGAACACAGGCGTCAATCAAAGAGCATTTTTAGATTGTGCTCATTACGCCTCAGCGTCTCCACGGAGCGCTCACTCCACTTTTTGTTTGGCGCGGGGGAGTCGCTCCGAGCTCCGAAGGGTCCCTGTGGTCGCTTTGTTGTTTCACGCTGAGTGTGTGTGTGTGTGTGTGTCGGTTTGAGTGTGTCGTGTACACTCGTCTGATGATGAGCTGGACAAAAGCGACCAGCGGTGACCCGAGGCTCTGACAGAGGAAGACGAGCTCGTCCCGTCTTTCTTCCTCTGTCGGAGGCGAGCGAGGGGCGAGGCTTTTTATCCGCTAATGAATTGAGACTGCTGAAGTAAGGTTTGGATAATTGAGTTTCTAATTAATTACCCAGAACTCTTATCAGATAAATCAGCTCCTCTTCAACCCCCTCCTCTTCTTCGATGGTGTTTTATTTGATCTGGAGTGCGTCCTGCTCCCCCGGGTCTGCCCTTCGCTGTCCTTGCCTCATCAACGCCGACCTTGTCGTGGAGACGAATCCGCCGAGTGTCCGTGTGTTGTTTCCTGTTTGTAGAAGCTTTAGTTTTCTACTGTTTACCTCAAACATGACGTATTTTACCCTCGTTAATCAGCTGAGTCACATGTAAAGAAATCATCCTGTAGATGAGAATCACTCAGAGGATGGAGAGCTCCACGAGGCCGTACAGTCCTTTATATTTCATTCATTAAATCCTCTCACATCTGGATCCAGATCTGCATTAAACCAAGAGATTCATGTGCAAGATTTCAAGGTTCAATGTTGAGGAATCTCTTTCACTGATAATGTTCAGAAATATTCAAATATATAATAAAAAAGAGCAACTTTCCACGAAAACTTCTTTGCTGAGTAACCAGAAAACATCATTTTAACATATCATAACAGCCTATATTTGACCTGTAGTTGAATCTAAAGCAGCGATACCTCCAGTCGGTACTCAGCTGATCTCATCATCGGGTGTTTAACCTTTTTGTAGATACTGACCTCTGCATACTGGGAAGACCTCATGAGATCTGCTGTTTTGGAGAAGCTCTGACCCCGTTATCTCCTCCTAGATCTTTAAATTCGCCCTTTTTTCCTTCTTCAAATCAACGTCAAGAACTCTCTTGCTTGTCTTCTTCTCATAATGCATCCTAGTGCCCTCTCTTCTCCAGACCTCCTTCCTCCTTTGATCCATTGTCCAGCTCTGTTGCTCATGTGTTTATGCATTGTAGGAGCTTTCAGTGGTGGACAGTGGTCATCATGGACTCTCTGACCAAGCTGTGATGCTCTGTGTGTCTATCACAGCCAGCATGAAGGTTTTCAGCAGGTTGAGCTCCAGCAGGTCCTCTGAGGGATCAAACAGATGGTCTAGCCTTCACTCCACTTGTGCATCAATGAGTCTTGGACACCCAATGACCTTTTCACAGGTTCATCAGTTGTCTTTACTTGGTCCAGGTTTGATAGTTACTGATCACCGTTTTGGAGAAGCTCTGACCCGTCATCTCCCGTCAAAGTCGCTCAGATCCTTAAACTCGTATAATCAATGTTATTCACTTCACCCGTCGGTGGCTTTAACCTCCTGAGACCTGAGCTTTTGCTTGGTGTGCATTTATAATCTCTCCTAGATATTTGGGATTAGTAGGACCTGAAAAACTAAGCATCAACCAAGCCTCACATGGAGGACAATGGTTTTATTTACTGTATTACACAATCTATTCACCAGTGTATAAAACTATTTATCTCCTTACATTTACACCTTCTCTTTGCACGATAATAAAGTCCCAACGTCCACAAACAAGTACGTCCTGATTAGCAGCTTCGTAGCTTGTTGTTAAAATTAATCAAATCTGTATCAAACTACAAACGTTATTAAGCAGAAATAAACAAGTGTCAACCATAAATGTGATGAGGTTTTGTTCCTGGTCCACTTTTGATCGACTCGGCCAAGATGCTACCACCTGGGTTTTACACTGATTGATGTAATGTGCTTTTGCGACCACTAGGTGGCACAAAGACGCGTACGAATGAGGTCAACAGGTCAAAGTGAAGCAGAATGAAGTATTAAAACGTAACGTCCCCATATGAAGACGCAGGATCACAGGAAGTTAATGTTAAAGAAGAGCTTCATGATGATCTTTATTTATTACTAAATCACTCTTTGTTAGTTCCTTCAAATATAAATTGTGGCGATTGTGTATTTGGGACTTCAGCAGGAGGTAATCAGGCTCTGTGCTGATGTTTACCTGGAGTGAGTCACACAGCAGCAGATTATCTCCTCTGTCTGAGAGGATGATGGATGACCTGCGATCGCTGCTCAGGCCGGATCAGATGGCCGATAGACGAAAAGGGAGAGCGTCCGGCTTCCCTCTCACCTCGCTGTCACCCTCCTCCTCCTCGTCACCCTCCTCCTACTCTACTGTCTGTAAAGGAGGGGTGGGTGACACCTCTAATTTAGCCTCCTGCTCTCCGGGGATGTCGAAGAACAAAAAAAAAAGAGGCCCCGGCCCCCTTTTAGGAGATCATCCGGCTCTCTGGAGGGTTGGTCCACAGATAGAGGCTCAGTGCTATCTGCTGTGAGATCTGCTGTCAGCGCCTTCAGGAGGCCAGAGGAGAGTCCATTGTCTGAGGAAAATAAGGGAATGATGGAGTGATTAGAGAATAGATTAGTGTGTATCAATAGAAGCTCCACGAGGAAACAAACCTCAGGGAAAAGTTCCTTTATCAGACGGGTTCTTTCACAGCAATCAGGAAGGAAAGAAAACAAAAAGGAGGGAAGGAAGGAAGGGAGGAAGGACAGAAGGAAGAAAGGAGGAAACAAACCTTTATCAGACGGGTTCTTTCACAGCAATCAGGAAGGAAAGAAAACAAGAAGCAAGGAAGGAAAAGAAGAAGGAATGAAGGATGGATGGATAGATGGAAGCAAGGAAGGAAGGAAGGAAAAATGGATAGATGGAAGGATGGAAGGGAGGAGGAAACAAACCTTTATCAGACAGGTTCTTTCACAGCTTTGCACAATGAAAGCTGATTGTGTTACGTTTAGTTTTTGTCTTTTTTTTTTTTAAGGATTTTACCGTGTCGTAAAATCCACAAACTTTACAAGAAGAAAGAAAAACAGATGAAGGAAGGTGGGAAGGAAGGAAGGACAAATGGAAGGAAGGAGGGAAGAAAGGGAGGACATAAAGAAGCATAGGGAGGAAGGACAGAATGAGGGAAGAAAGGAAAGAAGTGAAGAAGGACAGAAGGAAGGAAGAAAGGATGGAAGGAAGGACAGAAGGAAGAAGGACAGAAGTAAGGGAGGAAGGACAGATGGAAGGATAGGAAGGAAGAAAAGAAGGAAACAAACCTTTATCAGACGGATTCTTTCCCAGCAATGAAAGCTGATTGTTACATTTAGTTTTTGTCATTTTTAACGTTTTTGTCACAAACTTTCCAAGAAGAAAGAGAAAGTTTCATATTTTCTAGCGTAACCTTTCTCGTTCTTTCTCTCTTTTGTTCTCTTCTCATCGTATTCCTCTCCTCTAAAACATCTTAACGTGTGTGACATGTGACTGCGGTGGTCTTTAATCAGACGTCCTCGGGGGCTTTTCAGCCTGCGGGAGACGGTTAGATATTTTCGGTATGTCTCAGGAATGACTTCATCTCCTAGCTTCCCTCCAGCTAGCGACCTTTTCTTAAGCACTACACTACAATACTTCACCCAGGCAAGAAGTGTCTCAGCATGAAAGAAGAGAGACAGAGTATCCACAGGACTGAAATCTTTTATTTAATCATCTAGAACTATCTTTTCTATCTTTTTTAAAAGTCTCTTATTTGTGTTTCTTTCCTTTCTTTTGACTCCTGAACACAACATTAATTCTTTATTTATTATCTTTATTATAAATGAAGAATCAAACAAACCTCTCCTCTCTTTTCCTTTTCGCCCCTCGGACGTTTTGGGATGCCTAACAAATGACTTCATCATCTCGCGACCTTTTCCTAAGCACTCCCCCCTCCATACTTCAGCGGGGCGGAGAAGTGCCTCGCTGCAGCAGAGAGTATATCTGACCGTGTATTTATCTCCTCACATCTATTTTCCCCATGTGGAGACCTTGTGAGCTGTCATGCCCTCCTCATCCCTCCATCCTCCTCCTCCCATCCCGAAGGTAAAATAAGAGGCGACGTCTGTGTGTCACGGAGCCGGAGGAGGTGAATAATGAAAGATATTACCCATCAGGAGGGTTCGACGCGGCGTTCAATTAGCCTTCGTCTCGTGCAAACTGATCGCTTGTCATCCTCGCGATGGATGGTTGAAATTAATTCGCTGACGTCTCCTCTCCTTCTTCTTCCCCAAATACCAGGTTTGGATGGAAAAGTGAAAGAAATATTGTCTCAGCGCTCGGTTCAGTTGAGTTTTTGGGGCCTGAGGTGTTGAGAGAGCGACCGTCCAGATCCTTCACACATCCAAACGTCTCCTCATCATCCTCATCATCCTCGTCTTCTTCTTCTTTAGTCTCTTCTGTTAGTTTCATCTTCTACAAAAGTGTATTCTAGTTTTATAAAACCTTAATGAGGACATTCATAAGCTTTTTCTTTTGGGCTTTTTGACCAATTCTTAGTTTGAAAAGGTGTTTTTAAACCGTAAAACATTGAATGAAGGTATGAAAGTGGACTAAATGAAACCTCTGAGGTGTCAAACTGCATGAATACTAATAATCAATCTCTTATTTTGTCTTTTTGTCTTATAAAAGATGTAAAACAAAAAAAGTGGACAAAACCTTAAAATACTCAGACAAAACAAAACTTTAAAATGTAGAGCTGCATGAATACTAATAACTAACCTCTTTATTTTGTCTCTTTGGTTTATAAAAGATGTGGAATATAATACTAAAGCTATTAAATTGTACAAAATATTGAGATATTGAGACAAATGGAAACCTTTAAAGTGTAGAGCTGCATGAATGCTTTTAACTAACATCCTATTTTGTGTTTCTCGCTTATAAAAACATAAAATATATTACCTAAAGGTATAAAAGTGGAGTAAATATTGTGATAAGAAGAACACATATTGTTCCACATGTGGAGCTCAGATCACATGACTCGTCTCTGTGATGATTTCAGCTCAGCGTCGTCTCTGCAGAGTCGCCCGAAAATTATCTGATTAATTGATTAAAACTGATAAAGTCCCACGAGTCCTGTGTGTGTGTCTGTGTGTGTGTGTGTGTGTGTGTGTGTGTGTGTGTGTGAACGTGTTGCGGCTCCTCGCTCACTAACAGGCAGTAATGGATGATCAGCTGGCCTGACAGCTGCACGGCTGCCGGCAGCTTTCACTTCAGAGCAGCAGGAAGCTCGTCAAGTCGCGTTTAGCGCACCGTGGGGAACCCCTGTTGTTCCAGACACACACACACACACACACACACACACACACACACACACACACACACACACACACACACACACACACACACACACTTATACATATATATAGATACACTGCTCTGTTTCACTGATGGAGCTCAAGTGTTTGGAGTGATCCCACACTTGAGAGATCAGCTGTTACTCTCACTTATACTAATATATACGTAGAGTTTCATCATTAATTCATCGTTAAGTCTTTTTTATAGCAAATAATACAAAGATTTGATGGTTCCAGGTTCTTAAAAGTGATATTTTTGTTGGTTTTATAGCTAAATACAATGAAGGTTTTTCAGATTTTGGACAAGAATGAAAAATGTAATGACATCAGTTTGAGCTGTAGAGGCGTTTTTCACCATGATTAGTCGATTAATCAGCAGCTATTTTGATAAATTCATCCAATAATACAGATTTGATGGTTCCAGGTTCTTAAATGTGAGATTTTTCTGCTTTTCTTGGTTTTATAATTTAGTTGATTGAAGGTTTTCTGAATTTTGGACATCAGTTTGAGCTCCAGAGGCGTTTTTCACCATGATTCCTTTAATAATCAGCTGTAATCAATACTGAAATGAATCACTTGTTTCAGTCTGAACTTTATTACATCTTTCATTTCACCTCATTTCCCTCTGAACGTGTTTTCAGATGTTTCTTTGATCTTTTATTGAGACATTTTGAGACGTTTACTGTCACAGCTCTCCATCTCCTCCTTCATCAGCCCCGCTCTCTGTCACAATCCTTCCTTCTTTCCTTCCTTCCTTCCTTCCTTCCTTCCTTCCTTCCTTCCTTCCTTCCTTCCTTCCTTCCTTCCTTCTTTGCGTCGTGTCAATGCCAATTACGCCGAATGGAGGGTCACCCCGCGGCCCGCCACCACCACCACCGACCGCCTTAATCAAAGCTGAGCGGTCGCAGGCTTCTGTCCATCAGAGCCGGATCTGTCCATCTCACCTCCTCCTCTTTACCCCTCTGCTGCTGTAGTGCCTCTCCCTCCTTCCTCCCTCCCTCCCTCCCTCCTTCCCTCCTTCCTTCACGGCTGGACTCTATTAATATCCTCTGTCGGAGTGTTAATGTTGTAGAGGTCCAGTGAAGTGACACGCGTGGCAGCACGGCTGTAATTGCTAATCAGCGGACAGTTTTATCCCCCGCCGCCACACACACACACACACACACTCACACACACACACACACACACACCTCCTTTCTCTCTCTCTCTTTCCTCTCTTTTTGTCTTTTTTGTGATCTCTCTCGCTCTTTTTTCTCTCTCTCTGTGTGACCTTCTTGCTCTCTCTCTCTCACCTAATGAATCCGGCTCAAATGAAGTGTGGGCGTGCGGCGGGCGGGCGGCCTAAACGCTCAGTCAGCCGCAGCTGATGTGCGTAGGAGAGAGAGAGAGAGGGAGAGAGAGAGGGAGAGAGAGAGAGAGAGAGAGAGAGAGAGAGAGAGAGGGATGTTAACAGGCCTGTAGAAAAAGACTCAGACAATTAAATAACTGCTGATTTCTCTCCTCCATCTTCCGTCTCTTTTCCGTCTCTGCTGTGATGTTAAATGTTTGTGTGGTTGTTGTTGTTTTATTCGTCTTCTCGGCTGAAAGCTCGTTATCTCGTTATCTTTCCTCCTCAGACACAAAGACTCTGAGAGGAATCAGAATCATTTAGAGTCAGTGTGTAGAATCTGAAACACCTTCACCTGTCCACTGATCTATGACATCATCACTTATTTACAGTATATATTTCTATTAATGAATAATAATGGAATAGAGTCTGTCTCCATCATGTTATACATTTGTATTAAACCTTTTTAAAATTCATCTCTTAAGTAATTTTTCATGTAAAGATATGAAACATTAAAATATTGTTATAAACTGACTATTGTTTATTGGACAAAATGAGACTTTATTTTGTGTTTTCTGACATTTGTCAGGCTGATTAATAGTGAAACTTAATTGGGAGATTAATTAATAGTGAAAATAATATTTAGTTGCAGCTCTGACATGTTTAAATAAATCACAGCTGCTTTATTAAGGTGTTCACAAAAAGTACAAAATATATTAAATTAAATATATAAATGTTAACAGAAAAACTGCAGAGATTTTGATCTTGTTTTTATCGTTTTTTTCTCTTCTTCTTTTTCTTACTTTAGTTTATTTCAGTACAATACATTTGTATAAATAAAAAATAAAAAAACAAACTGAGCTTCAGATGTTTTAGAGGTTTTAAACATGAAATCAAATGTTTGTAATGTTAATAATCTGCTGCATCACTTACTTCCCTTCACTCATCTGTTCATAATCCGTCTTTCTGCACTTCTGGTTTGATGCTGACAGCGTTTCTTTGTCTTTACATCTCCTTTTCTTGCACAAATATAATAATGTAATGTAATATAGAGTGTAAGAATATTAACATGTTGTTTCCTCTCTTCAGGGCATGCTGCTGAAGAGGAGCGGCAAATCCCTCAACAAGGAGTGGAAGAAGAAGTATGTGACTCTGTGTGACAACGGGCTGCTCACCTACCATCCCAGCCTGCATGTAAGACACACACACACACACAGACACACACACACACACACACACACACACACACACACACACACACACACACACACACTCACACTCATTACAAGCCCTCTCTGATTGCTTTTCAGACTCCAGCGCTCTCTCTGCCAGCACCACTCTGACCTCCATCTATCTGCTGCTCTTCATCTTTCTGTGTGTGTGTGATTTTTAGAAAGTGCTTGGCCATAACACACACTCTCACACTCTCACACACACACACACACACTCTGTCACACACACACACTCACACAGTGTTGATGGCTTGTGTATTAATTAGGACTCGTCATCTGTTTGCCCACGTCGGCGTTGATGATGTGAATATCAGCTGTAATGTCTCTGCTAATTGCCCCGGCTCTCTGCCCTGTTGGCACAATATCCTGCCCTGACGCCGCTTTATTATCTCACACACACACACACACACACACACACACACACACACACACACACACACACACACACACACACACACTCTCTTTTTCTTTCCCTCCCGACTCTGACTGAATTTCTCTCTCTCTCTTCACATTGACGCTGCTGCACTCGACTCATATCTGGGATATAGACATAGAGATAGAAAGATGGAGATAGGTAGAGAAATAGAGAGATATATAGAAAAAAAAGAGATAGAGAAATAGATAGATACACATATAGATAGATAGATAGATAGATAGATAGATGGATAGATAGATACACATATAGATAGATAGATGGATAGATAGATACACATATAGATAGATAGATGGATAGATAGATACACATATAGATAGATAGATGGATAGATAGATACACATATAGATAGATAGATGGATAGATAGATGGAGGAGTGTTAAAGTCCCAGCATGCAGCTGGTCTGAGACTCTTTACACTGAGACGTTTTCACCAAACTGCACACGTCCATCACACATCAGAGCAGCTGAGGCAGTAAATTAGTGTTAAAACTCATCACTTAACACATCAACACACACTCACTCACACACACACACACACACACAAACCCCTCCAGCACCAAAAAGCCGGTTTTTATCCTGAGCGTGTTGCATCTGCAGCTCGAGAGCGTCAATTAGCGTGTTTGCGGAGGCTAATCGAATGAAACTCAATCAGCTCCACTAATTGGTCGACTATGTGCAAAAGAAATCACATTAATGCCGCTAATTAAGTGGATGGCAATAGATGCAACCTAATTGGCAAGAAAAGTCTCTCCTCTGAAGGGAAGGAGAAGATCAGGCCAAAAAAATACAGAGAGAGGGAGAAACACAGAGAGAGAGAGAAAGAGAGAGAGAGAAAGAGAGAGAGAGAAAGAGAGAGAGAGAGAGAAACACACAGAGAGAGAGAGAGAGAGAAACACACAGAGAGAGAGAGAGAGAGAAACACAGAGAGAGAGAGAGAGAGAGAAACACAGAGAGAGAGAGAGAGAGAGAGAAACACACAGAGAGAGAGAGAGAAAGAGAGAGACAGAGAGAGAGAGGGAGACAGAGAGAGAGAGAGACAGAGAGATAGAGAGAGGGGGGGAGGGAGAGAGAGAGAAAGACAGAGAGAAAGAGACAGAGAGAGAGAGAGAGGGAGAGAGAGAAACACAGAGAGACAGAGAGACAGAGAGAGAGAGAGAAACAGTAATTAATGGTCTCTCTGTGATTCTGAGTGTTTGAAATGGTCTCAAAGTGAAAAAAGAGGATTTGTGAGAGAGTGAAAGTTAAAGATGTGATTTAATGTGAGCGCTCTGACCTCACCTGTTCACCCTGAACTCATTATTACATTTACATCATTAACTAAATAGTGTAGTAGAGATATAGATATGATGATGATCTGTGTGTTGAGTGAAGATCATGGGCTGTGATTAAAAGCTCTGGAAGCTACTAAGTGATTATTATTATTAAAGCTGAATATTTGTTTATATCAGAATTAAAGCTGCAGATGTTATAACATGTCAGAAAAATACGGAAATAAGTAAATATGTTGATGTAGAAGATTAAAAAACAACAAATCTTCACATTGAATCATGTGAAAGTAGAATGTTTAAATATGTTTGCTGTAAAATGAACATTAAATCATTTTATCAGTTATGAAAAACCATCAAACTCTTAATATTCAGTATAAGATAGAAAGTGGTAGAGACACCTTCACTCTCTCTTTTATCCATTTATTCTCTCTCTCATCACTTCCTGCTTAATGTTTCCTGTCTGACTGCAGTGCTGCTTCTTCTTCTCCTCCTTTATCTCCCACGTCGTCTCTTTTTATCCAATCGATCCTGTTTTTTGGGAGGAGGAGGAAGAGGGGGGGGGGAGGAGGAAGGGGGGGGGGGGGGGAGGAGGAAGGGGGGGATCTCGCTCTGTATAGATTCATGTTTCCCTTGGCGGTGTCAGCAGTATTCGCCTCTCTGTTCATGTCGCATTTTTCACCGTGAACGCTCGATGTTCACATTCACACACACACACCAACACCACCTGCTGTCAGTGTGTTTGCTCCACACACACACACACACACACACACACACACACATCCGTCCTGGACGCCGCTGCATGGTGTGGACGTTCAGGCCGATGATGAAAGCTCCCCGATGCAAATGGAGACTCAATTACCTCGGTCAATCTGTCGGAGAGGAGTGTGTGTGTATATGTGTGTGTGTGTGTGTGTGTGGGTGTGTGTATATGTGTGTGTGTGTGTATTTGTGTGTGTGTGTGGGTGGACGGTTTACCCAGCGGGCCCCTGGCTCGAGGGCTCTCCGGTGGCTTGTTAAGACGCCGTCGAGAGCACTTGGCTTTGAATTGGCCTTTTGTCAGCCGAGCTGCCAGAGGGAGGCGGGAAACACTGAGAGAGAGTGTGTGTATGTGTGCGTGTTTAAGAGTGTGTTCTTGCGCTCCTTCTCCATCTTTGTGAGGACTAATTAGAGTTTCAGAAATGAAGAGTGAGGGACGTTATTTCATCTCGTGCTCACTTCCTTTTAAAGGTTTTCTCAGAATGAAGATTTAAGGTGGAGGTGAGAGTTAGTGTTCATTATATCACTGAGGGTCCTCACAGGTATGGTGATGTTAGCGTGGGTGTTTGTTAAGGGTTACATTAAGAAAGTGTTTGCTAGAAACCTTTATAAATGTTTCATATGAACACACATTCTTAAACACACTCATTTATACTTCTATGTATACTATAATATTCATTTCAAGGATTGAGCTGCTTTCAAAAAAAATTCCTAACTTTTCAAAAAAGTCTTGACATTACATCATCTTTACAATTATTAAAACCTACTTTTCAAAAAAACTCAAAATATTCTCATCTTGTTAACATATCACACCTTTCAAAATGTCCCGACTTTACTAAAATGTTACCAAAAATTCAGACTGTCCTAAATGTGTTGACTTCATACAAATAGTTTTAATCCCCCAAAAATGTTCTCACTTAAAAAAAAATGTAAATAACCTCGTCTTGTTCTCAAAAGGCCCTGAAACATCCTTTATGTGTAGTGTATGTCTGTACTTTATACAAATATCGTCCAATTATAAAACATTTCTTGAACACTTCTCGTCGCCACTTTACAAAAAATTCAGGTCTAAAAGTGAATATAGTAGTAAACGTCTCTCAGGTGTGAACCAGCAGCACATGAACACATGAACACATGAATACATGAACACATGAACACATGAACACATGAATACATGAACACATGAATACATGAACACATGAACACATGAACACATGAACACATGAATACATGAACACATGAACACATGAATACATGAACACATGAACACATGAATACATGAACACATGAACACATGAACACATGAACACATGAATACATGAATACATGAACACATGAATACATGAACACATGAGCACATGAACACTGGCAGCAGAGCAGCAGAGCAGCAGAGCAGCAGGAGCTTTGTTTCTCCTCTGCTCTTCATGTTGAAGAGGAGCCGACCTCACACAAAGCTCCGCTCCTCTCAGGTCAGCGCCACCACTCCACCCTCCTCAGAGGGGGGGGCGGATTTAACAAGCGCCTCTCGTCCATCATTAACACGTCTGCTCGTCTTTTCATTCTCTCCTCTGATCCGCCTGTTCGGACCAGAGGAGAGCTCGTTGCCGGGGGGGGGGGCAGCGGTAGAGGGGGGGGGGTGTCGTGTTTCGGGCGTGTCTGCAAACAGGCGGAGCCAATCAGAGGCGGAGTGGTCGACCACTTCACCGCCTCTTTAAGGGATTAGTGCGGCTTTGTGAGTGTTTATGATTGAAGGATTGAGCCGCTGCATTATGAGGATTAATCCTCTCAAACCAGAGAAACACACTCTCATGATGATGAGATCAGGAAACACAACCTGTTACTTACTTCTGTTCTTTCTTATTTAAATGATTTATCGTCACGTCTGGTTAAAAAAACAAGAAAATAAAGTGCTGACATTTCAACAAGTGAGATTTGATCTGCTTTGTTTCCTCTTTCTGTGATATTTCACATTTATTAGTGTTTAAAATGAAGTCAATATTTAGTTTAAACGTGTCCTGAATTATTCTGATTCTGTGGATCATGATGTAAAAAAGAGCAAAAAGCAAGAAAGACTAAAATATATGAAACAACAGCTTTAATCTGCTTTAAATCTATAGATCCAGTATTCTAGTCTGTGGAGTTCCTCAGGGCTCCATCACTGATCCCTTTAGTTCTGTTTAGTTTGATTTATCCAGCTCTAATATGATATAAACTATAAACTTAGAATTACATTGTTGTCCTGAAATCTTGATTGACTAGATTTACATTAAAATACAGGAAATACAATAAATATAGAAAGACTGTCAGATAAAAAGAATAGCATTTAAAGTCAGTAGTATGTTGTGGTGCAGAGTCGTTTATACTTCTTACAGTAACAGTGTGCAGCTGATTCATTCATTCATGTCTTTAAATCTCTGAATTAAAACACTTTGTATTTGACATTTTCTCACATTTGTTAAACTCTTAAAGCAGTTTAAACGTTTACTGATACATTTTATATAAATCTTAACCTGTTCAGTGCGTTAACTCGTCTTTCTATCCCTCTCTCCTCTCTCCTCTGTCCTCTCTCCTCTCTCCTCTGTCCTCTGTCCTCTCTCCTCCCTCCTCTGTCCTCTCTCCTCTCTCCTCTCTCATCTCCTCTCTCATCTCCTCTCCTCTCTCTTCTGTCCTCTCTCCTCTCTCCTCTCTCCTCTGTCCTCTGTCCTCTCTCCTCTCTCATCTCCTCTCTCATCTCCTCTCCTCTCTCTTCTGTCCTCTCTCCTCTCTCCTCTCTCCTCTGTCCTCTGTCCTCTGTCCTCTCTCCTCATCCCTCTCTCCTCTCTCCTCTGTCCTCTCTCCTCTCTCCTCTCTCCTCTCTCATCTCCTCTCCTCTCTCCTCTCTCCTCTCTCCTCTCTCATCTCCTCTCCTCTCTCCTCTCTCCTCTCTCCTCTGTCCTCTGTCCTCTCTCCTCTGTCCTCTCCTCTCTCCTCTCTCCTCTGTCAGGACTACATGCAGAACGTGCACGGTAAAGAGATCGACCTGCTGAGGACTACGGTGAAGGTTCCGGGGAAACGGCCGCCGCGAGCCGTCTCCACCTGCGCCGCCATGCCGAGCCCCAAAACCAACGGCCTGACCAAGGACATGAGCAGCCTGCAGCTGGGACAGAATGCAGGTGAGACTGAAGGGACACAGTGTTGTCCTGCAGCTGCTTCCTTATTCCAGATGTTTGCGTCTACTACACAACTTTTGTCTAAATTTTTTTTGTGAGTCATAATCAGTCAAATCTACACAAACACACACAAACACACACACACACACACACACAGAGACATAAAACACATATTTTTAGACCTCAGGATATCGTCACAAATAAACCTAAATAAAAGATGCTTCCTGTTACAGTTTAATGGGCTAAAAATCATCTAAAAACATAATGAGGCTCAAGTTGTAGCCCACAGCAAAGCATTATGGGAACTGTAGTTCATACACAGAGAGCAAAATCAATCAACACATTGACACAGCAACATATTACACAGATATTTGCACATTTAGTTTTGTCCCTACGTCAGGTTATTATTATAAATATGAATAAAAACATCACAGAGCTGCGATTCATTAATGAGACGATAATTACTGCATCACAAAGCTTCTTACTCTGAATCACTAAAGGTCGAATGGGGAAACAAAAGAGGTAAATTAACAATGAAAAAAAGCATCAGCATCAGAGCAGCCTTGAATATCACACACACACATACACACACACACACACAGAGATGATGTTAGGGTTTGGAAACGCTTCTCGTCACCTGAAGGAAGACGTCGTAAAACAAAAGGCGGAGAGGCACGAGTGCTCCTGCGTGTCTCACACACACACACACACACACACACACACACACACACACACACACACACACACACACACACACACACACACATAAAAGCAGCTCTTAGGAGGCGGCTGCTTAAATCAAACACACACACACACACACACACTGCTTCACACACACACACACACACACACACACTCACAGGGATCCAGGAGGCCCGAGCTAATAGCATGAATATTCAGTGAGCCGTACTCCATGTACTAATTATTGTCATGAATATTAATGCAATCAGAGTCCTGGCTCCACTCAGCCAGCACCAAGAAATGAGCTGTAATGAGAGAATGAGGGAGGGAGGGGTGAGGGAGGGGTGAGGGAGGGAGGGGTGAGGGAGGGGTGAGGGAGGGAGGGAGAGAGGGATGATTCACCCGGCTGTTGGACCACGCAGCCTCTTACTAAGTCAAGGGTTTGATTTAAGGAGGCGGTGTGTAAGAGAGGAACGCCTTTATGGTCCTCCTGTGTTCCTGTAGAGAGACTGCTAATATATATTATACAGTACTACTACTACTGATGTTAATACTACTACTACTGATACTAATATTATTACTACTACTGTTACTACTAGTACTATTACTACTACTACTACTGATGTTAATACTACTACTACTACTACTACTAGTAATACTACCACTACTACTACTACTTTTACTAGTACTAGTACTACTACTATAATAACAACTACCACTACTTGTATTACTACTACTACATAAAGTACTACTAATTGTACTTCCCCTCAGAGTAAATGTGTCAGATATCAACTAGATGTCAGACGCTGAATCCTCAGATAAACTTCACATAAAGAGGATGAGATGGTAACAGCTGATCTGGGGATGAATATTCAGGATCATCTCAGTAATAACTAAACCTTTAAAGACTAAATAAGCATTAAGTTTAACTTGACTTCCTGTCTCAGGTTCGGTGACCAGCAGCTCGTCAGTGTCTCAGATGGCGAGCGGTGTCAGTCTGGTGTCCTTTAACAGCCGTGGTGGTGTGGAGGGGATGCACCAGCGCTCATACTCCGTCTCCAGCGCCGACCAATGGACCGACGCCACCGTCATCGCCAACTCTGGAGTCAGCACGGGTAAACATGGCCGCCGTACTTTAAGCTCAAATCTACTATTATCTTCTGTTAATGTGATGAATTGTAACATGAAACCGTTTGTCTCTGTGTCTGGGTGATGTTAAAACGTCTGGTTTAATATGATGGCAGGAGGTAACTGGTCCCTTTAGTTTAGATTGGATGAGTTTATGACTGCAGGATTAGTCATTACAAATACTGAGTGAAAAATGACAAACTGTTCATACTTTCTTTTTCCCAAAGACTCTACAAACAGTAAAAAAGTGCATTTGGTCCCCATGCTGCAGCATATTACTGTGTGTGTGTGTTAAGATAATGTTATTCATATATTTATATGAGAATCATATATTTCTACCTCTGATGATCTTCACTGTGATCTCCTCCCGGCTGATTGATCCTGATCTATTGATTAAAAGTGAGAAGTGCAGCTGTGCGGCTGCCTCCTGCAGATCGGGTCCACACACGCAGCTCCGCCACAGGGAGCTTGCTGGTGGCTCAGAGGGCCTTGTTGCGGAGCTCCGCGGGGGAGCCTATCATTTGTCTCCCCATTGATCCACCTGCCAGACCTCTAATGCTGCCTTTAGTGTGTGTGTGTCTCGTGTGTCTCTCTGTTTGTGTGTGTGTGTGTGTGTGTGTGTGTGTGTGTGTCTCTGTGTGTCTCGTGTGTCTCTGTGTGTGTGTGTGTGTGTGTGTGTGTGTGTGTGTGTGTGTGTGTGTGTCTGTGTGTCTGTGTGTGTGTCTGTGTGTGTGTGTGTGTGTGTGTGTCTGACATGAGTGTTACCTTATCCAAGACTGTCACACACACACACACACACACGCAGCGAGACGCTAAGACTGACAGCTGTCAGGCTGCGTGCGTTGCCGTGACGATAAGCTTGACGGACAGCTCTGTCGTCAGTGTTTTTCACCCGGCGGCCCTCCTCAAATAACGTTTAAAGCTGTGAAATGCTTTCAATGGTCTCCCAGGGGCCACGCACACACACACACACACAAACACACACACACACACACACAAACACACACACACACACACACACACACACACACACACACACACACACACACACACACAGTTTATATAAGGACAGCTCATTTTTCTCACAGCAGCAGCTCAACACGTCAAATCTGAATGTGTTAGGAGACATCAGAGAGTCATCGGTCGGGTTTTTATCCAAATGTTTCTCAAATTTAAACGTGATGAAAACGTGACATCACATCCTGTTGGTGGCGAGCGTGACGGACAAACAGCAGCCGTCCTGTTTCAGTTATTACAGACACGCAGCCTATCCAGCGCTGCTTATTAAATCACCTGCTTCCTGTTACGTCATCATTTATTCACTCAATCAAAACCTTTAAACAACGTGTGTGCAGCATTAAAACAGCTTCTACAGGATAAAGTAACCTCTCTATAACCTAAATGAAGTGAAACCTTAATTAATAATCATATTTAATAATTCATGTTAAATTGTATGTACATATGTCCTGTATTCTCTGTTTGTATGTTGGTGGTGGCCTAAGACTTTAGCACAGTACTGTATATAAAAATGTGCATCAGCTGCACACAACAAATAAGAGTAATTTTATTTCCATTTTCGTATACAGTGGTTCACATTATGAAAAGTCAGGCTAATATAAATGTTTATAAGGTGTTTTTACAGCTTTTAAATGTAAGGATATTATGTAAAGGGTTCAAATGGGTCAAATCTGACTTGAGGACAACAGGAGAGTTAAAGTGCAGGTTGGGAAAAAGTTCATCTATGAAAAGGTTGAATTCATTAATCTGTAATCTGTAATCTCACATGTGGTCAGCTGTCGATGATGGAGGGAAGGAGAGAGGGAGGGATGAGAGAGAGAGGGAGAGAGGGAGGGAAAGCCCAAAGGAGACAACAGAGGGGAAGAGGAGGAAGTCTTGAGTCTCGGGGTGAGGGAGGTGGTGGAGGGGGGGGATGGGGGTGTTTGACGTGGATGGAGCGCGGCTTGCAGATGGGAGGGCCGTTAATCCACGGCGGTTAATTGCGCGCTCGGGGATGGCATCTTGTCAGCAGAGATAAGTTGTCACATTTTCCACTTGAGCTGAGACTAAACGATTGTAAAATAAGTTATGGCCGTCCTTGGGGCTGTCTGCCGTTTGGGGACGCGGCGGAAGGAGCGGCCACAGAGCAGTGTGTGTGTGTGTGTGTGTGTGTGTGTGTGTGTGTGTGTGTGTGTGTGTGTGTGTGTGTGTGTGTGTGTGTGTGTGTGTGTGTGTGTGTGTGTGTGTGTGTGTGTGTGTTTCCATCTACATCCTCACACACACACACACACACCGTGCTCATGTCAGCGCGGCCGCTGCGCTCTGATATTGATGGAAGCTGAATGTTATTTTATTCCGCCGCTAGTCACAGCTGTCAGCGGCCGCCGTGAAGAGTGGAGGGCAAGAAGAAAAAGAGAGAGAGAGACTGCACTCCTTCTTCTCATAGCCTCACTCATCCCTCCTCCCTCCTTCCTCTTCGAGCCCCGACCCACAGACCTGCGTAGACCCTGCAGCAGCAGAGTTTAATCCAGATACTAGCTCTGCTTTACCAGTTTCTGTTTGATTCTCTGTGTTTGATTCAAAGGGTCAGTTACAAATAAGAGTCAGCAAAGATGAGCAATTTATAAAATGAATTATAAAAGCAGCATCAGGTTTGTTAAAATGTACATTTAGTATTTTTGTTGGTTTTATATCATTTGAAATGACATTTGCACCATTTTTTACCAAAAGTAAGACTGAATGCTCCTGAAAATGTCAAATGGTGTAACCACAAAAGAATGATTCCTCAGAGTAAATGTAATATTTAGAACAATTGTATTCCATTACCTTTATTTAATATAAAGTTATAATGTAAGATCATGCCAAACTAGTTGATATGGTGTTTTATTGAGAATTTACTGTTTTTAAAAGAGGGAAGGAAGGAAAAGAAGACAAGAGGGAAGGAAGGAAGGAAAGGAAGGAAAAGAAGGAAGGAAGGGAGGATCATCATTAAAAAGATAGAAGGAAGGAAGGTGGGCTGGATTGGACCCCTCAGCAGGCCGGTTCTGGCCCACGGGCCTCATGTTTAACCTCCTGCTTTAAGGCTTAAACTGGGAGGAATGTCTCAGCAGTGTTTCCTCACTAATCGTAGAAACTGCAGCTTAATTATCTTCTTTGTCTTAAAGCCTGTAGACTGACGTGGATGTTTCCTGATGTGTGTTTCCACAGATACAGGTCTGGGAGACTCTCTGTGTTCCAGTCCCAGCATCTCCAGCACCACCAGTCCCAAGATGGAGCCTCCGCCGTCGCCTCACGCCAACCGTAAGAAGCACCGGAGGAAGAAGAGCACCAGCAACTTCAAAGCCGACGGCCTCTCTGGTACTGCGGAAGGTAACGCCATCTCCCCCCCCTCGCCTCACACTTTCCCCACCTGGGTCCCAAACAACATACCAATACTAAAATATATATTTACCTCCAAATGTCTGCATACTTTAATATTTTACATCTGTGTGCAAATATACAAATACTTTAACACCTGTATATATACTTCCTAATATCTGTATACTTAACTAATTACTAATAATAACTTCTATATGTTTAAACATCTGTTAACTAACATCTGTAAACTCATACATACACCAAATACCTACCAAACTATATAGTACTATATATATATAGTTTATAAATATCTATTAACTTCTATGTGTATGTAAATATGTAACTAACATCTGTATACGTGTAAATTCACCAAATATCTTTATATAATGTTTATATTTTATATTTATGATACATTTATTGAGGTATATCATTATTAATACTTTCAAATATTTCTTCCAATTAACTAAATACATATAAATGTGTGTTTATACTTCCTATTATCTATACTACAAATATCTTCTATATGCTTCAATACTTTAAAACATCTGTTAACTAACATCTGTATACTCATACATACACCAGATACCTGCCAAATATCACAATACACTTCAAAATATGTAAATACTTTAATATTTAAAATACATCTAATGAGGAATATTCATCTTAATACTTCAGATATTACTTCAGATTAACTCAAAAACATGCTTATATCTGTTTGTTTGTTTGTTTGTTTATTTCTAAAAGCCTCCAAATGAATGTAACAATCTTCTAATCTGTTTTATATATTTAAGTACTTCCAAATACTACAAACTTTGCTTCCAAATAGTTATTCATTTCTACGTAACAAACTTTAAATTTCACTTTCTGCATTATTATTATTATTATTATAAGTTTCACCTCCTACTTTAAATAAAATATGTTTCTTTTCTCTTCAATAAAATACAGAAAATACTTAATGTAACATTCAGCAAACAGTGTTAAATGATGTTTAATTACAGATTATAAATCAACAGTTTGTTATAAAGTGAAACAGGAAGTTTAATTATTAAGATAATAAAGTTAATGTTGTTATGGAGACCAGGGTTGGGAAACGCAGTCATGTGATCGTCTGAGACTCCCGACCTCCAATCAGAGCGAAGGATCTCTCCATCTTCTCTCCATTCTGTCAGCCCTTCATCCCTTCACCCTCCTCTTCCTCTTCCTCTTCTTCTTCTGTGAATCAGTTTGTAATATAAGCTTCAGCCGCTTGGTCGACGCTTCGATCCCGAACAAACCTCTGAAGATCAAAGATAAAGGAGCGTAGTCATCAGCTTTAAGTCATTAGGATGCTCAGCTAGGTCTGTCACTATCACGTCTCTTATTGGACGATATATTCTCACAGAAAGAATTGCGATAAACGATATTATTGTCATTTTTATGAGTGTGATGCTCATTAAAAAAGAGATTTAATGAGTTAAATAGTTCACACACACATCAGCTGAGATTGTCACTACAATGAGAATAGGTGGTCCACCTTAAAAGGGTCGGTCCACCTTAAGTGAGCCTGGCCAGGGCACACTTGTTTACTTCCAAAAACATAGAGGTGAGGTCGTCTCTTTCATGTGATATCCTTCAGGAAAATAAGAAACAACACCTTTAATTCTTGTATTTGAAGCTTTTATTTAGATATAAAAGTTGATCTTCGTAAAGTTTTGCTTCTTGACAGATTCCTGCTAAACATCAGGTCTTAATGATACGAGCTCAAGTCTCAGTTTGAGGTGTGTTTACATGTTTTGTCACATCACTCTCTAAACTTTGGAGGGAAATTTTAGTTTCTGCTTTATTGAAGTTTATTGAATAAAAAAAAACAGGCCGTGGTGACATTTGAAGGAGGTGATTTCGTCTTTTTCGTGCCGCTGTTCAGTAGACGAAACGTAAAAGACAAGCCCAGTATGATGGTGTCTGATATCCTGCAGTAAGCTTAAAGAAAGAAAGCATTTTAACATCTTTATTTCTTGTACTTGAAGCTTTTATTTGGACATAAAAGCTTTAAAATGACCCCGTCAGATTCCTACTAAACACTAGGAGCTCATATCTCAGTTCAGGTGTGTTTAGATGTTTAGATGTTTTATATCACATCTCTCTCAGAGTTCTTCTCCTTTATCTCACATCAAACTGGAGCTAACACAACGTCTCCAGCTTCAGTCTCAGTCTGGATGAACAGATGTGGGAGCAGCAGCAGATGTGTAATGTTCGTCTCTCCATCACCAAACACATCAAGCAGCTGACAAAGCAAGCGGCTGTCTGAGTGACAGATCATCTCCCTCCATCTCTCCTGCTCTCCATCTCCTCTTTGTTTTCTCTTTTCCTTTCCTCTCTCTCTCACATCCTTTTGTCTTCCTCACATTTTCCTTTCTCCATCCTCCTCCTCTTCCTCCTCTCTCTCCTCTGCACCAATCACGTATCGTCTGAGCTGAAACGATTAAGCGTCATCCTCATCAGGACCGGCTGTAGTTACTCGTCTTTTCTCTCTCTGACCATTTTATTATCAAACACTTTGAGTCGGGCTGGTTGTCAGACGCTCCCCGAGCCCCCGACTCGCCCCCCTATTAGTCAGCCGGAGAGGCTTAAGTGAAATATTATAAATAATCCACCGTATTGAAATCTTTTATCAGCTGTGTCACTTTCATTATTCAATAAGCGATTAGTAACAGTCTTCCCAATTTAGCCATTAAGCACTGAGCGCGCTCGGCCGGCCGCCGGCTCGCCGCCTGTCACGCCGGGGCGGGCGGGTGAAGTATCTCTGTGTCACAGCCAGGCTCAGAGTAATTCATGAGGGGGAACCGCCCTCTGTGGCCGAGCTCCCCCAGGTAGGACCACACACACGCACACACACACACACACACACTCACACACATACACACACACACACACACACTCACACACACACACACACACACACACACACTCACTGAATCCAGCTCAGTCTGCTGTAATGGCAGGTAGAGCTGCTGCAGCTAACGATTATTTTCATTATCAATTCATCAATAGAGATAAAATATGAGAGAAAGATGGTTTCACTTCCTCTCTGTCTGTAATCTGCTTGTTTGCAGTAAAAGAAATCAGATTTATTTTGTGTTTTAACAAAAGAAATAGAAAATCTCCACATTTTTGTTGTTTCTATCCCCGCTGATCACGGTTATTTTATTGATTTGATTAATTTATCCGCTTGTTTACAGTAAAAACACTACAGATATCAATTCTTTTTTTGTCGTATGATAAAGAAAAACAGCAAATCTTCCCTTTTTAGTTGTTTCTATCCCCGCTGATCACGGTTATTTTATTGCTTTGAATTGATTTCTTCACCAAATTTCGCCTCTTTACATGCTGATGTGACCCCAACGATTATTTCCATTATCAATTCATCAATAGAGAGATAAAATATGAGAGAAAGATGGTTTCACATCCTCTGAGTCTTTAATCTGCTTGTTTGCAGTAAAATCTCTGATGAAGAAAAACTATTTTAGTTGATTCCCACTGATCAGGGTTATTTTATTGATTTGTTTGATTCATTTGCTTGTTTACAACATGTTTGTGAATCAGTGAAAGTATCAGACATTAAAACATCTGTAAACAGGCGACAGACGACATCACTATGAGGTTATATTTATATATTTATTAGAGATTAAAACAACCAGAAGATGAAGTGATAGTCGCATATTTGTCTTCATCCTTCAGTGTATCTCACACACACACACACACACACACACACACACCTACATACACACACACACACACCTACACACACACACCTGCGTGAATCCAGGTGAACCAACATCAGTTCTCATTAACGAGCCGCCGTTTGATTCCCTCCCTCCATCCGAGACCTTTGAAAGTCGACCCGCCGAGTCCAAATGCCTTCACACACACACACACACACACACACACACACACACACACACACACACACACACACACACACACACACAGAGGGCTTCAGATATTTGAAGTGGCCTCACACAGGTAGCAGCAGGATCACCGCCGAGCACATTCCTGATTTTTTGTGTGTGTGTTTGAGAAACGCCGGCTTTGATTCGTCGACCGGCTCCGACTCCTCACAACAGGTCTGACAAGTGTGTGTGTGTGTGTGTGCTGATTTAATGACCCTATCATATCACACACACACACACACAGGGCTCGGCGGTGCACCTGCAGCACGCCGCCGCTGTCTCTCATTGTGAGCGTGAATTCCTTTTAAAGTCGAGGTTAATTTAGGACGATGGGACCGCTCGCCAATCACAGGGTCAATTTGGGTCAGCGGAGGAGGAGGGGGGTTTAGTGTGTGTGTGTGGAGGGGGGGGGGGGCAGCAGGTGGGAAACAAAGAGGAGCAGTGTGGAGGCAGAGGCCAGGTGGTGGTCGGAGGACACCTGACAACTGGAGACGTTTAACTGTCTTCTGTCTTTTAGCTTTTATCATTTTATAATCTGCTGCTTTTCTAAAGGATGCTAATATTATACTGCAGTCATTTCATCACAATTCAATAGTATAAAAGTCTAAATATAATAGAAATAAAGGTTAAAATAATAAAATACACTTAGTGCCAACATTAAAACCTTTGTGATCTTCCATTTTCACTTCAGGGGTTTTGAATTTGGGGTAAAGTTTAAAGAAAAGAAGGAAACAGTTTAAAGTGTTTCTGGCTCATTTTAAACATATAATGCAGCTCTGTCTTTCTTTTCTTTTTTTAGTTTTCTTGGTGAATTTTAAACATATTTAATACTAATAATAATAATTCACATGTGGAGGCTTAAGGCTTGTTCTGGCAATTTTATATCAAGGAGCACAAACTCATTTGTTGTCTTTCTGATAGTTTATTCAGTCGTCTGCAGACAGACTCCTTGCTGTCTCAAGCGTTGAGATGAGTGAGCCCAGAGCAGAGGAAATGATCAGATTATATATAATACATTATCTTATGAAAGGATGAGCTTGTTCTACCATCAGAACAATGTAAGCACAATAGTCATAATGTGTGTACAATCAGGAAAATAATTATTCAGTAGATTATAACATACATGATGTTCACTCAATCAGCATTTCATGTAACATAAGTTGTGTCATAGTCAGCAGATTATGACACACACATACAACTAATCATATGACATAGTTGCTCATTTGTATCAGAGAAGATGAATAATAAGAATTCCCATTACAGGC
>NC_084993.1:1015319-1057819 GCF_963691925.1 Scomber scombrus | reverse complement strand
CATCTCTAACTCAGACTTCATAAATCAAATGTAAATACATCAGGTTTGTCCTTTAACGTGAGCGTCTGTCCTCCTCAGATCCGGACTGGGCCAGTCTGAACCTGGGCGCTCTGATCTGCATCGAGTGTTCGGGCATCCACAGGAACCTGGGAACCCACCTGTCCAGAGTCCGCTCCCTGGACCTGGACGAATGGCCGCTGGAGCTCATCAAGGTGATGTCGGCCATCGGCAACGAGCTGGCCAACAGCGTGTGGGAGGCCAACGCTCAGGGACACATGAAACCAGGACCGGACGCCAGCAGGTAGGAAACAGTCTGCTGTAGACTAGCTGAGGAACATAGTGGAGCGTTTAGCAGCTTATAGAGACACATATTTACCTCAGGAGCTGCTAGACAGTAAAAAGAGAGTCAATATTGGTCTTAAACAACTCCAAATGACTATTTTATGAGCTGATAATTTGACAGAAGTGGACGAACTAACTAGATTAAAACTATAAAGGACCAAAACTAGAACCCTGAGGAACCTCGTAGGTAATTATTAACATTCATGTGGTTCATGTGCTGTGTGGACATCATGACAAACTGTGAGCGGTTGGGTTTTAGCTGGATTTGTAGGTTTTTGGATCTGAATGCAGCACAAAGAAAAGTCTCTAAGTTGTTGATGTGTAAAGACGAGACATTTTATCTTGTGGCTTTTTCTTTTCTTTGTTTTTCTATTTCTTAAATGAATGTCTTTACTGAAGCTGCCACTGAGTCATCTGGGTCCATAGGAGCTTGTTTTTGTACTTGTGGTTTTTGCTTTGTGTTGTGTGGACAGTGTGGTAGACTGTGAGGGCTTCAGTCAGACGGTACCACAGTCTAGAGGATTTGTATGTTTTACGATCTGAGTCTCTAAGTTATTGATGTGTAAAGACAAGAAAACACCAGACTGGCAACTGTTTTTATAACCAATGAAGTCATTTTTCAAGTAAAAATGACAAATATTTGCATGTTTAAAACTCTCAAATATGATGATTTGATGCTTTTCTTGGTCTTGCGTTGGTATAAGTTGAATATTTTGGGATTTGGGAGACTTCGTTGGATAAAATGAGACATTTGAAGATGTTTTCTGATGTTTTATTGATCAAATGATGAATCGATCAATCATGAAAGGCGATAAATATGATGCACTTCCTGTTGGAGCAGATAGGGGCCAGTGTGACACACAGTAGGGTTCGTGTGTGTGTGTGTGTGTGTGTGTGTGTGTGTGTGTGTGTGTGTGTGTGTGTGTGTGTTGCCTTGTACACTACAGGGGATAGTAACAAATCGTTGAACTTTAGCGTGACGTCGGTGTTGATCTGTGTGTGTGTGTGTGTGAGTGTGTGTGTGTGTGTGTGTGTGTGTGTGTGTGTAATTATCGGCCGCTGCAGCTCTTGGAAAGCCAGCAGCCATCATAACAAATTAGAGCTGACTGCCATCCGCATAAAGATCGACTTCCCCGTCCTCCCCCTCCTCCTCACCCCCCCCCCCCCTTCCCCCCTCCCCCAACGCTCATTAGTCAACAGAAGCACCTTATAATTACTCCCCACATGACCCCCCATCACACACACACACACACTGTCTCAAATACATGAACACACACAAACATTTGAACCCTGCATGAATCCAAACAAACAGACTCATCATGTTTATTAACAGGCTCAGCAGAGACACCAGGTTACAATATGTTATAAACATTAATCTAGTATTTATATTCCCTTCATGTGAATAATTATTACAGAGTCACACAAGAGTTTTTAAGGGAGATAAACATTCAAAGATCTGATGTGAACATGTGACTCTCATCCTCAGATATAACACCATGTCACTTTACAAGCATCTCCAGACTTAAATATTATCTATAAAATCTCAATTTTGTCTTTTTTTTCTGTTTGTGTAGAAGAAGTTTTTCCGTCCAGCTCAAACTGGAGACAACAATCAACTTCTCCTCCGTTCTGTGATTGAATTTAAAGTTATTTTATGTATCAGAGTGGCATAAAATGATTAACAAACAGAAAATAATAATGATATAGTTGTGTATATATATGGGCATTTGTAATTAACATTTCAAATCAAAGCAACTTATTTCTTCACTTTCGTTGTTTAAAAGTAGAAATCAGCCATAAAAATTAAACCTATAAACATTAAAATACTGATTTGAAATGAGTTGAAATAATAGAAGAAGTAGAATACTGGCATGTCCATTAATTCATGATGTAACTGATGTGTAGATGTGATGTCACTCACCAGAGCCTCAACTAACGATTCATCAATGAATCAATTAATTAATCGTTAAACAGTGAAAAAAATGTCAATCACAGTCTTCTAGAGATCAGTGAGACGTCTTCAAATGTCCAAAAAAAAACAAAATATTAAATTAACTTTCATTTAAGATCTAGAAGGAGAATAATCTCATATTTAAGAACCTGGAACAATCACATTTTTTGCGTTTTTGCCCAAAAATGATCAAAATATCTACTCCTACATTATTGTCTGTGTGGTTGCAGCTGTGAGAAACTTCTCCTCAAAGATGATAATGAACAAAGATCTGAGTTTAAAGTAGCGTCTAATACCAGAATCTGTACGACGTTAACACACACAGGCAGAGTGTTGCAGTAACACAGCTCACACACACACACACACACACACACACACACACACACACACAGTATCGACTAGCATTAGCCGTCCTCCGTCAGAGCTCTAATGCTTTCATTGTCTCATGTTCCTATTTATTTCTGAATGTGAATCATGTTTCCTCCTGAAGAGATTAAAGCAGGAGGTCAATATTATCTCAATTAACCTGTGATGCTCTGCTGCAGCTCCATCCCTCCATCTCCCCCCTCCTCCTCCTCCTCCTCCTCCTCCTCCTCTTCTTCTCTCTCCTCCCCGTGCTGTCGATAGTGTTTATCAGACCATTCCTTAAGTGACTCGCTGTTTGTCGTTTACACTTCCATAAATCCCTCCTTTCTTTTCTTTCTCTCTCTCTGTGTGTCTGCTTCCTCCATCATTTCTCTCTCCTCCTTTTCCTCTCTCTTTCCTCTCTTTCTCTTCTCCACCTTTTATCCAGCTATGTTAAAACCCAGCTCATTTTTAATTTAAATAAAAGGCAGAATTACTCTTTCTTTGCTTCCCTCCTTTTCTCCACCTTCATCCACGTATATTTTCATGCACTTTTTTTTTTTTTTAAAGGCAAAAATAATCTAAATGTGCAAGTTGTAACATTTTAAAGGTGGAAGAGTTGGTGATAACTAAACTAATGAATGAATAAATACAGACAAGCTGATTATAATTCACCTGAGAAATAAAAGTGCTTCAACTCTAATTAAACCAATAAAATAGATTAAACATGAAATATAAAGCAAAGATTTAGTGTCTCTCTTTCTCTCTCCTGCTCCTTCTTCATCTCTCTCTTTCTTTGCCTCCTTCTCTTCTCTTCTCCACCTTTATCCAGCTACAGTTTTGATTAAAACAAAGGCAGAAATCTTTTAAAATAGTAAGTTTTAACCCTTGAGGATGTTGAGAAGATGCAATAAACGCTGCGTGAAACAGATTTTTCTTTTTTTGTGTATTTCTCAATCAAACTTCACCTTTAAATACTATTTTTATCCAGTTCTGTAGCTGATTTCTTCCCATATTAATGCACATCAGAAATAAAATCGCTTAAACTGAAATAAAACCAATAAAATAGATTAAGAATCAGATCAAAATAAAGATTTAGTCTCTATAAACAAATTAAAAACTAGTAAACCAGTTTTTCTGCCTCATTAATAATTGAATCTTGTCACAATCTCTTGAATACAATTTCCTTTAAAAGTATAAGTAGAAACAGCCGATTGAACCTCCGTTTCTCTCCTTCTTCCATCCATCCATCCGTCCATCCGTCTATCCTTCCATCCATCCGTCTATCCTTCCATCCATCCGTCCGTCCGTCCGTCCGTCCATCCATCCTTCCATCCACCCGTCTATCCTTCCATCCATCCTTCCATCCATCCATCCATCCATCCATCCATCCATCCATCCATCCATCCATCTATCTATCCTCCACTCCGGCTCGGTGGTGGAAGGCGTGGAGCTTTTATGACAGCTTTATGGAGTACTAGACGCGCTCTATGAAATGATGAGATGATATGTAGAAGAAGAAGAAGAAGCTGTGTCACTGAGGTTACATTCACTCCCTACGCTCACTGAGCTGAGCTGAAATTATAAAATATCAACCTCAGAAAACATGTGAGATGCTTTAAATACACCATAAACTAAAATCACCAGTAAACCAGACTGAGGTTCAAGTTCTGTGAGAAATGTAAGAACCTTTCCTCTGATCATGTCTCCAGAAACTAAATTACAACACAAATACATTATTTATAATACAGACAAAGACGCTTAACCTCAACATTTAATCAACTTACATCAAACTGTGTCAACAAACTGAGAAATGTTTCATTCAAAGAAACATTTAACTATCATTTATGTGTAAAATGCTCAAAAACACAAATATTTCAGTCATATTTTACATAAAACATGTTGTTACTGTTAATGTGCTTCACATCAGGCTGATTAACATTAAAGGAACATGATAATTATAATAATAATAACTTTATTTATGTAGCACCTTTAATACAATACATGCAGCTCAAAGTGTTTTATAACAACACAAATGACAAAGAGCTCCACATTAAAGGAGACAAACTGATGCCTAGTTATTAACTAAGAGTGTAGTTTAACTGGTTAAAGCATAAAGTAAGTTACAGGAGAAATAAAGTGAATATTTAAAGCAGGTTGAAGTAAAATCAGCATTTAAACAATCAAACAAGGTAAACTGTGGAGATTCAGACTCTAAATATATCATTTTATTGTTTGTTAAACTGCCTAAAAATGCTTATTTTAGTCTCTTATTTGCTCTGAGTCTCTAAACTGTAAATCTAACCCGAAACCTAACGTCACACGACTCGTCTACGATGATAGAAATCTGTGTTAAAGCTGAAAAAGACGAGGTGGAGGTGGAGGTGGGAAAAGGCCAGCAGAGGCTTTGTCCAGGCAGCAGGAGGGATGGGAGGGGGAGGCAGAGAGAGAGAGAGAGAGAGAGAGGAGGAGGGAGGGAGGCTGATGGATGGAAAAATGCCCTCCCCTCGTGGTCTCTCAAGTGAGTAATAGAGGCCGAAATTTCATTTTGCAAGTGGCTGATTTAATGATCCAAAGGGTAATTAATGGCCTGATTATCTTAATGTTAAATATGGCCAGCAGCAATTACGCTGACCTCCTGTCTGTCAAGGTCTGGCCCCCCACTCTCGCCTCCCAATTAGGTCCTGTTTGGAGGTTGGAGAGAGAGAGAGAGAGAGAGAGAGAGAGAGAGAGGAAGAGAAGGAGAACTGGCAGGAGAAAAAGAAAAAAGAGGAGTTGGATGTTTGGAGGGAAGGAAAACAGGAGAGGAAGTTTGTAAAGAAAGCAGCAGAGAAAGGAGTTGAGATGAGAGGAGAAGAAAGGATGGAGAGAGCAGGAGGGAAGGAGCGAGGGAGGGAGGTGCATTAGTATGGCTGTCAGTATTAAACACCTCCATTCCTCCTCTCCCCTCCCCTCCCCCCCCTCCCCCGATGACTTCCCGGTGGGACCGGAGGGAGGAATTATGTTGGGAGAGATCGCACCTCGTCTCCACGGCGACGCCCCCGTCCAATGAGATATGTGACAGGGCCGAGCCCCGCCATCTCCAACTGTTGTCATCATCTCTTTATCTTCCTCCTCTCTCTCCCCCCCCCCGTTGGTCCCGCTCCTCGCCGGCTGCCCACAGCGACGGCCGGTCCAGGTCTCATTAACATCAGAGCGTCTCAGGATAGTGTCTGTGCTCGTGGTTCAGAGCGCCGTGCCACGCCTGCTCAGCAGCACAATGCTTCATCGTGAGGAGAGATACTTGTTGACACGCGTCCCTCGCAGTGCTGCAGAGCGGGGACAGCGAAGCGGGGACCGAGCTTCCAGTGTGGATGAACACCAACAGTGCCAGCTCTGCGGCGCCGCAGGGAGCCGCTAACAAGTCTTTTCTGTCTCTGGTTCAAACCACAAAAAGACTCAGCCGTCCTCTAAACGTTCCCATTAACCTCCGGCTGCCTGCGGTCAGCCGTCATCACCTCGGCTGGCGCCGGCCCGGTGTCCGCGCCCCAGCTGATGCCACCGCTGAAGGGGCTGCTAAGTTTGGGCCGGCTGCCCATCGCAGAGCCTCGTCGTGTGTTGTCGGCGCCGCGGCTCATTGTTTTAATTACGCGTCGTCACCAGCACCCGGAGCAGCCGCCTGTTAGCAGCCTGAGTGGACTGCAAGTGACAGCCGTGCTAATCCGGCCTCCTGGCCTCCTCCTGGTTGGACGGACGTGTGCCTCCATCCCCTGGGCCTCCTGTGTCCTCACCCCCCCCCCCCCCCCCCTTCCTCATGCCAAGCTCTGACCTTTGACAGTCTGTCGTAGAGGGTCAGCTTCTTCTGCCTGGTGTTTCATCCTCTGCTGGGAGACTGGAAACTAAACCAGTGCTCCCAGTCAGACTCTACTGAGAGGAAACTTTGAGTCAGTGATCGTCACAAAGACTCTGAAAGCTAGACGTTGTAGTTGTGGACAGACAGAAACAAAAACAAGATAAACATCTGGTAACATTTATACGTTACTCTGTAAATGTGTTAATATAAAATAAGAGAAAACAACTGTGAGTCTGAAGAAGCAACAGAAAGAAGAAGAAGTCAGGTTCAGGTTGTTGATGTTGAAATAAAATAAAAGTGACATCAGAGAACAGAGAGGTGGAGGTGACGACCTTACCGGCAGCCTTCATGTCGGGGTCAGTGTGCAGCGGGAACAATAGGAGGAGGAGGAAGAGGAGGAGGAGGAGGAGGAGGAGCGCCACACCTTAATTAGACAGCAGAGAAATGATCAGTAGCGACGGCGGCTAAAAGATGAGCGTTCACACACCGCCACCGTCGCCGCATCGCCACCAACGCTGCACTTAACAGCGAGCGCCACATGACGGATGCTGGTCCAGTAATAATTCAGCAGCAGGTCTGAGAGCGCTGGGAGCAGGACACAGGAAAGAATAAGGGTCCTTTATGGGAACAGATTAGTCTTGTTCCCCCCTAAGAAAAGGCCAGCGCTAACAGATTTAAAATTAGACCAGGGGCTTTTAATCTGGGGCCGGGGTGCAGGTGCGGGTGCAGGCGGACGCCCCCCCGACACGGCAGCAGGATTGGGCTCAAGGGACCAGATGGGAGGAGGCCCAACGTCACATCACAAGATAATTGCCCCCCAGGGTCAGAAGAGGCAGAGGTGGGGGGGGTAGGAGGGGTGAAGCTTGTACCCCATAAAAACCAGAGCTCATATCAGTCTCACACACACACACACACACACACACACACACACACACACACACACACACACACACACACACACACCTCCCCTCCAGAGTCTGCCATCATAACACAGACTGGGGCTGGTGTGATTGGAGATGGACACGTGCCACATCAGAGGGGTAGATGGGGGGGTGGGGGGGGGGGGGGGGGGTATTAGGGCATCATTAGGATCAGATAGTGATACAGGAGTGTTTATATTCTCTCATATTAAACATCATCTCTGTTTAAAACGCTTAAAATCACAAATATTTCATCTAGAATTCAGATTTCACTAAAAAGCTAAAGTGTGTTTTTTTCATGTCGTTGCTTCACGTTTAAATTTCTGTCTAATAACGTTTAAAACTCACAAGTATCGTTAAGTTTTGGCTCATTTTCAGGCTTCAGTACGTTACTGTGGCTAACGTCAGGTTAATGAATAAGTCTTATTAAACAATCAGATAGTTATTTTCTCTATTGATAGATTATCTGTTAGTCTGTCAAATGTGAGAAAAGCAGAATTTGAGCTCAAACTGACCTCCGACAGTCTAATAGTCACATTTAGTGTTCTTGCTTAATATAGTAAATAAGTCTAAAGGATTGATCATTAAATTAGCTCCTCATGAATCTTCTGTCCATTCTGTTGTTCTGGATTCAGACAAAACTATAAAAATAAACCTTTCTCATCATCTTGAAGCTCAGAGTAAAAAAAAAACAACTAAAAACATGAACATGAGCAGATTTAATATTATTATGTTAGTAAAGTGTCTCAATAATCCGTCATGTTTCATATAAATACACTTTATACATGATTTAATCATGTTTGTGTTTATAGCAGAGAATCAGATCTGTGTGTGTGTGTGTGTGTGTGTGTGTCTGTGTGTGTGTGTGTGTCTGTGTGTGTGTGTGTGTGTGTGTGTGTGTGTGTGTGTGTGTGTGTGTGTGTGTGTGTGTCTGTGTGTGTGTGTGTGTGTGTGTGTGTGTGTGTGTGTGTGTGTGTGTGTGTGTGTGTGTGTGTGTAGCTCTCTCTTGTTTCATGTGCTGTCTCTTAACTAGCTGATCCCGCCCGCCATCATCTCTCTGCCATTATCTGCAGCCCCCGCTGATATGACCCCCACCTCCACCCCCCCCTCCTCGGCCTGCATTTTAAACACACACACACACACACACACACACACACACACACACACACACACAGCCTCCTGACAGTCGGGGCCGCTGCAAACGTAGTAAAATAATTGGCCCCTACATTCTAATTCATCTGTAAAAGGGAGGCCTTGATTAAATTAGTCCTAATAGACATTATTTTGTACATGACTGCCTCGCCGCGGCCCCGTAACCGCGTCCCCCCCCCCCCTCTCCTCCCACCACCCCCCCCTGCTGAAACTCGTCTAACAAGCCCTCCAATTTACTATTGACATTAAGCCGGCTGACACGAGCCAATCACCGGGCCATTCATCGTGTGTCATCGTGGTGAGGTTATGTTAATGTGGAGTAAAAGCACAAACTAAATGCACATTCTTTATGCCTGAGTCATCAGATTAAACCCCCCCACTCACCCTCCCCCCCTCCTCCCCCCTCTTATCCACTCCCTTATTTTAATAATGAAGAAATAAATAACGCTCTTTACATGCGTGACTCTGTCCGGCCTCGCTCTGCTCCTGCCTCGCCGATAGCCAGCAGGGGGGGATTAGAGGGGGAGGGGGGGGGGGGGGGAGGGGGGGGGGACGGCTCCTGGAGCAGAAATGAATCTGAACGCCGACAGTAAGAGTTACCCCCCCCCCCCCCCTCCCAATCCACCCCCACCCTTTGGCTAATTGGCTCAGTGGGCAAATTGCTCATACGATAAAGAGAAGAAGAGAAAAGTGGACGGAGCAGCAGCAGAGTCGTCCTCGTGCATTGTGGGTAATGTGTTTGGATTGAATGGGTTCACCATGAGCGGCGGCCGGCTGTTAAACATGTGAAACGTTCTCCAGCCACACACAAGCACACACACACACATACACACACACACACACACACACACACACACACAGAGAAACATCGTCCCAAACTCTGCTCATTCACCTCGAGTGTCTCCGTCCTCGACTCGCCTCTCAAACATTTACAGTTAACACAAGTGTGAGATCATTCTCTATTATCTGTTTACTCTGTTACCTTTTCAGTGATTCGCTTAATTATTTAATCAATAATATGTCAGAAAAATGTCAGTGATATAAAGCAGAATCTCAGTGGTTAGAAACACAACAGAGAAGCTTTAAACTCTTCATTTAGAGTCTAAATTATAAGAGATAATGTTCATTTAACCAGCTGATCATCATATTAACTCACACTTCAACAACGATCCATCAACTTCTTCTGACTCTACTTCTTCATAAACACATTTCAACAGCAGCTCTTCACAAACTGATCAAACAATAAACAGTCACATGAATATAAAGATGTAATAATACGTATCAATAGATCAGATCATCGTCTTTGTTTTGGTTATTTTATCGTTTTAAACTCAAACACGTCGTCATGGAGATAATCCAGGTTCAGCCGCAGCAGAGAAATCATGTAAAACTGTAATCATGTGATTTTTCATTCATTTAAATCTTTAGTTCTTCTCTAATCATCTTCATTCATATCAAATAGTATAAATTAAACCTTGTTCCTGTGGTAGCGCCCCCCCCCCCCCCCCCCCTGCAGCCAGCCAGGTCTGCTCATCTGCATCCAGCTAATCTACGAGGAAATGTCAATGACTTCCTCGACTGGACCACCAGACCACGCTGTAACCTCCTCTTCCTCCTTCTCCTCCTCCTCCTCCTCCTCCTCTTCCTCTTCCTCCTCCTCTTCCTCTTCCTCCTCCTCCTCTTCCTCTTCCTCCTCCTCTTCCTCTTCCTCTTCCTCCTCTTCCTCCTTCTCCTCCTCCTCTTCATCTTCATCAGGAACCAACAGGACTAAACATTTTTGCTCCTGCATGAAGCTAAAACTTCCCAGCAGGTAGATTTTGGAGACATTTAAAGACATTTCATTTTTGACATTTTCATTCATAAAAGCAGAAATTCTGAATTATTTTAACTAAATTTAACATCAGAGGAAAATGAGTTGATTGATTATAACAATATGTAAAGTATAAGTCACAAAGTTCAGTCAGGATACAGTTTAGAAACCATTTCAAATATCTGAATCTAGAGCTGGGTGATATGGACAAAATTAAATATCATGATAGTTTAGACCAAATAATCATCTAAAGATAATCAGTAACGTGTTTATAATGATAAAGTGGGTTAAAGGTCAATAATAGAACAGCTGGAACAGTCTGGTAATAATGCATCAACTAAAATAAGAAGAAGCAGCAGTGAAGTGTTTTATCTTTATTTCTTCCATATTCTATATATTTAACAGGTAAGAGACAGTTCCCAGTGTTCCCAGTGTTCCCAGTTTGATCTTTTCTTCAGTTGATCTGGACGTGATGACGACATGTCGACAGTTAATTATGTGAATGTGAATGTGACCTCTAATTGATCATAAAGATTTTATACTTCTCCACATCCCCTCTCCTTCCACCTTTCTCCTCCAACTCTTCCCTCTCCTCCTCATTTGCATTCTCTCTCTCTCTCTCTCTCTCTCTCTCTCTCTCTCTCTCTCTCTCTCTCTCTCTCTCTCTCTCTCTCTCTCTCTCTCTCCCAGTTAACCCCTCCATCTCCTCCTCCTCCTCCTCCTCCTCCAGACCTTTCTCACCCTCCCTTTAATTATCTGTGCCTATCCGAGGGCAGCTAATGACCAGCCAGGAAAGGCTAATTGATTTCATCCTCTTCTCTTTCTTTCTTTTTTTTCCCTCTCTCTCTTTTTGTCTTCACTTTTTCTTTTTCTGTTGTTAAAAAAAAAAAAAAAATACTAATGCAGGTTTTTTTATTTCTGCATGAACTCTAAGACAGGATTAAATTTACACCGCTCACCTTGTTAAGAAGCTCGTGCACGTGCCTCTGTGTGTGTGTGTGTGTGTGTGTGTGTGTGTGTGTGTGTGTGTGTGTGTGTGTGTGTGTGTGTGTGTGTGTGTGTGTGTGTGTGTGTGTGTGTGTGTGTGTGTGTGTGTGTGACGGTGATTCATCTCTAAATGCACATTAGGTCGGGCAGTTAGCTGATGCTCTTACCCCCCATGCTCTATCTATCTATCTATTAATCTATTAATTAGAGGGCTAATTAGGCCAGAAGAGAAGCCACTGACACCATGTCACTCGTAACCCCGTTTCCTACCGCTCATTACCTCACACGCACGCACACACACACACACACACACACACACACACACACACACACACACACACAGACACAGGCAGGCTGTAATTAATGACGGGCTTTAACACCAGCACGTTGGCTCATACATCTCAGCTCGCGGCTGAACGCAGAGCCGAGCAGGAGGATCTGATTTCTGTCTGGATTCAACTTTTTTTTAAATTTAACTTTAAATTTTTTGACCTCCAGCTGAAAAAAATGGAAGAAAATGTAGATACCAGCTGTTTCTGCCGTCTCTGTATGTCTCACACACACACACACACACACACACACACACACACACAGAGAGAGACACACCAACATACATTCCAAATACACTCACACACACACACACACACCAACACACACGCCAAATACACACACACACACACAGAGACACACCAACACACAAAGCTACACACCAACATACAAGCCAAATACACACACACACACACACACACACACACACACACCAACACACACGCCAAATTCACTCACACACACAAAGCTACACACCAACATACACGCCAAATACACACACACACGCCAACACACACAGCTACACACCAACACACCTTTTCACCCATCAGCTCATGTATTTATTGATTTATTGATTTTAGAGTAAATCAGATAGTTTTCAGTGTTTTTATCATAAACAAGACTTCACTGATTCATTTTACATTTTTTGGTGTAACCTTTGTACTGAACAGCGCCCCCTGTGTCCATTAGAGGTAATTACAGTCTCACACTCACACATCACTCTCACATGTCACATCAGCTGTTTTAAAGACGCCATTCATCAAACCTCTGCTCAGTGATGTCAGTCACACATAAATCTTAAAGTTAGCTCACATTAACCTCCGACAGCTGCCTGAAAACATAAAGCACCAAAAACTGAAAAAAAGTGTATTAAATTAAATAAATCTGTGTTTTACTGCTCATAAATTCAACTCTTCATCGTCTTACTTAAAGTGAATATATATAAATATTTAAAAAGAGGAAAACATTTAGTATTTTTGTTGGTTTTATATCATTTTTTACCAAAAGTAAGACTGAATGCTCCTGAAAATGTCAAATGGTGTAACCACAAAAGAATGTAAATGGTTCCTGATCTCCATGGTTACCAGAGTAAATGTAATATGTAGAACAATTGTATTCCATTACCTTTATTTAATATAAAGTTATAATGTAAGATCATGCCAAACTAGTTGATATGGTGTTTTATTGACAATTTACTGTTTTTAAGCAAGTTGAATTATTTGGTACAAAGTTTTTATGGTTACACCACTTAGACATTTTTACCATAATCCTCTAATATATTCTCTCTAAATGGATTAAAAGCAGAAATTTGATGCTGGGTCCACAAAAAAAGAATGTGTGCAAGTTATTAATACGTTTATTTTATCATTTTAACCCTTTAAATTTAAACTAAACCACGTCACTGACCCTTATATAATAATAACTGTAGGATCATATGTATTTAAAAGTACAATCACACATTTATATTACATATTAAATACTAAAATAAAAACGTAATTACAAGAATTTAAAGGAAAATTCCGTAAAGTTTTCGTGTCTCTTAAAGTCTTGTTTGGCGGTAATTATGATAATTAGCCTGGTGTGATTATCGGGGTGTGTGTGCCGGCTTTTCTTTCCTTTATCTGTTTTGGGGTCGTGGATGGATGACCCTCCTTAAACACATACACACACACACACACACACACACACACACACACACACACACACACACTGAGCAGCTGGTGGGACGTCCAGCAGTGGTCGGTCCATCAGCTCAAACACCCCTCTGGCTTTGGACAGACAGGAAACTCAGTGTGTATGTAAACACACCCGGACAAAGCGGCCGCTCGGGGGGAACACACACACACACACACTCACACACACACTCACACACACACTCACAATGCGGGGTCTCCTGAGCTCAAACAACAGGCAGGAAATCAGACACCCACAGTAGACCCGGTGCCGCTCCCTGACTGACCCCCTCCCCCCCCAAACCAAAATCACTTTCCACTCCACCGTTTCCAACGGCGACCACGAGCCGACACCACAACACAGCGGCTGATGAAGCTGTCAATCAACGGGTCGACTCATCAAACAGGACGAACAGACTCGTTATGACTTTAAAATGTTTTCACAAGTTAAAACTTACACGGTTTTCCTAAAGTTGAGTAGTTTAGATAAAATAAAAACACCATAGCAACCACCTTAGCAACCAAGGCTACAGAACAGAGGCAGCATTTCTACACACGTTCACCTCAAGTTTGGAAACCATGTAACATGAGAACAGAATGTAAATAACAGAAAAACTACAAACAGTAGAATATTCAGCTTTTTATAATCTACTGTATGTAGCATCAGTTTATTAATCATGATCATTATTGTTTCAAATGAATGAGTCTCGTTTTCACTCATCGTCTTTCATCACATGGTTCAGGAAGAGCTTCTGCCTCAGTAGAAACAGAATCAGTAGAAACAGAAACAGTAGAAACAGAATCAGTAGAAACAGAAACAGTAGAAACAGAAACAGTAGAAACAGGAACAGTAGAAACAGAAACAGTAGAAACAGAAACAGTAGAAACAGGAACAGTAGAAACAGGAACAGTAGAAACAGAAACAGTAGAAACAGGAACAGTAGAAACAGAAACAGTAGAAACAGAAACAGTAGAAACAGTAACAGTAGAAACAGGAACAGTAGAAACAGAAACAGTAGAAACAGGAACAGTAGAAACAGTAACAGTAGAAACAGAAACAGTAGAAACAGGAACAGTAGAAACAGGAACAGTAGAAACAGAAACAGTAGAAACAGAAACAGTAGAAACAGAAACAGTAGAAACAGGAACAGTAGAAACAGAAACAGTAGAAACAGAAACAGTAGAAACAGAAACAGTAGAAACAGAAACAGTAGAAACAGTAACAGTAGAAACAGAAACAGTAGAAACAGGAACAGTAGAAACAGAAACAGTAGAAACAAACAGTAGAAACAGAAACAGTAGAAACAGTAACAGTAGAAACAGAAACAGTAGAAACAGAAACAGTAGAAACAGTAACAGTAGAAACAGGAACAGTAGAAACAGAAACAGTAGAAACAGTAACAGTAGAAACAGAAACAGTAGAAACAGGAACAGTAGAAACAGAAACAGTAGAAACAGGAACAGTAGAAACAGGAACAGTAGAAACAGAAACAGTAGAAACAGAAACAGTAGAAACAGAAACAGTAGAAACAGGAACAGTAGAAACAGAAACAGTAGAAACAGAAACAGTAGAAACAGGAACAGTAGAAACAGGAACAGTAGAAACAGGAACAGTAGAAACAGGAACAGTAGAAACAGAAACAGTAGAAACAGAAACAGTAGAAACAGAAACAGTAGAAACAGAAACAGTAGAAACAGAAACAGTAGAAACAGAAACAGTAGAAACAGAAACAGTAGAAACAGAAACAGTAGAAACAAACAGTAGAAACAGGAACAGTAGAAACAGGAACAGTAGAAACAGAATCAGTAGGTAGATGTATGAACAGTCTCTTGTCTTTGAGGAGTGTTTGTTATCTCTGGCTGGTGTAATTTTATCATTTAATTTAACTGACTGACACACACACACACACACACTCACACACACACACACACACATCTGAACCCCTCCGGGCTCCTGTTGACATATTTGCAGTGTGTGTGTGTGTGTGTGTGTGTGTGTGTGTGTGGGGTGTGTATTTCCCTGTCACAAGCCATCTCACCGGGGCCCATGTTTAATTATCTACCCAGCATGCCTCAGTGCTGGAGCTGAGCGCTTTGTCTAATGGGATGTGAAAAGACACAAACACACACACACAGATTAACACACAAAATATGAGACTGTGCATTCAGTAGACACATGTTAACACATACTGTCACACACACACACACACACACACATGCACGCGCACACACTCACTCTGTGTGGTTAATTAGTGCAATTAGCCTCTCCACTGTCCAGAGCTGTGTTTTCAAGACTCGTTAGCTCGTGATGACGGAGAGTCGCTGTTTACTACGATATACACACACACAATATACACACACACATGCATACACACACACACACAAAATACACACTGTAACAAAGTAACATACACACAACACAAACACACACAAAATACAAGCATTCAATATACACAGTAACATACACACACCAAGTGCACACACATTAGAGACATCCCCAGCACATGACAATTACACTAAGACACACAAACACACACTAAGACAGTTCACTAATGTTATATGAACACGTTGAGCAGATGTGGAAACATGCTACATGCTAAATGCTACATGCTAAATACTGTAAACACATGTACAGTATTATTATAACATAACAATAGTATTTTAACATGTGTGTGAATCAGAGGATCAAAATCAATCAATCAATAGATGAAGTCGATGTTCATAGATATAGTACGATGTCTCCAACCTTCAACATGATGGCTGGTAAAAATATCCTCGTAACACACACACACACACACACACACACACACACACACACACACACACACACACACACACACACACATACACACACACCCTGCAGGCCCTTAGCAACTCCAGCGGCGGGGGAAGGCATGCGTTTCTGGGTCCAGTGGCCTCACATTTCCTCTCCATCCTCTGGAGGACAGAAGGCCAGAGTCCTGCTGAGCACACACACACACTCTCACACACACACACACACACACACACACACACACACACACACACACACACACACATACACACAGAGTCAGTGACACCTCCAGGCTTTGTCCGGGGGCTGTGGGCCGTAGTCTCGTGCCCAGCCTCCCTACTCTGTCTCTGGGCCGCGGCAGGAAGGAAAAGCCCCCGGGACATTCCGTGATGCTAGCCGCTGCCACACCCCCGAAAAACACACACACACACACACACACACACACACACACACACACACACACACACACACACTCATACTGGTCTCCAGGAAGAGAGTTAATGAGATTCGGGCAGGTTCCCACACCGACCCACAAACTTTTTCCCTCTGGTTCGTTTTCTCCTCCGTCTCATCCTCCGTTCCCACAGTTTCATCTCCTATCATGCATCTCAGCTTCTCCTCCAATCACTGTCATGATCAAATATTGTAGTTTAGTTTATTTTTTATCTTTATTCACTCTTAAATAAACATCATATCAGAGCAGGATGACGTGTAGAGAAGTGTAACATCTGAATATTACTTCCAAACTACGTCCAGGTGTTTCTTCATGTGTGTCGGCTGGTTTTAAAGGGTTAAAAAAAGATCTTTAGATGTTAGTTAGAAGCACCTCGCTTCATCTTACAGCTGCATATAAGATAAATATTAATACAATCTAATAAAATAAAGAAGTTTAAATAGTTGATTCTCTTTCTCAAACACTGAAGTTATTTCACGGTGGAAGCACCAACCTGTGAGAAGCCTTTTCTCCATTTCCTGTCATCCCCCTCCTTCCACCCCCTGGAGGAGGTGTTGTTATTTTGTTAAAGAGGTAGTAGAGGGTGGGGAGGAGGGGAGAGAGAGAGGGGGGGGGTACAGCTCAATATCTCCCCCCCCCCCTAACCCTCCCTCCGTGTCTCCCCTGAGCCCGGACTAATCCCAGCGGTGTGAATGAGCCGCTGTTTACATGGAGGGATTTGTACAGATTAGAGCGATCGGAGCTGTGGATTAAACAGATCAGCAGTTAATGACACTCGATTGGGGAACAATGGGCGTCCGCGTCCCCCTGTCGGCCCCTCCGTGCTCTCGCTGTGTCTTATTTTACTCTCGCAGGTGTTGAAGTGAGCGTTGGCGGTGGGCCTCGTAGACTCGTTGCTCATTTTCTGCTGTTTAAAAAAAAAATCCAAAAAAAAGGCTTCAATGCGTCTTTAATTGGTTTCCTTTTGGTTTGGTTGGTAATTTGACTCCACACAGCAAATTAAAAGCAAAAAAGCACCTTTAATATTCAGCAGGTGGAAGTTCAATAGAGCATAATTAGCTATAAAATCATTAATGAAGAGATATCTGATGATTTGTCAGTTTTTCTTCTGGTCTCCGTAATAGCACGAAAAGACCAAATTCTGACTTTTCTACTCTGTTGATTGATTGTTGGTTTGACTTCGTTTGAATTTAGACTAAAGGAAAACAAACAGAGTCATCAATGCTAGATTAAAAGACAGGAAATGAAAGAAAATGGGTTATATTACAGTATCAAGATCCTTTATGTCCGTTTTTTGGAATATTCTTCAATTTAGAGAAGTCTGCAGTGTGAAGCAGGAATATATCAGTAATACAACAGTAATAATACAGTAGAAATAGCTCAGTAGTAATTGTATAGTATTAATAACACTATATGTGCAGCTTCCTGTTTGTAACGCCTGTGATTGGTCCATCAGGGAGGAGCGGGAGCGTTGGATCCGGGCGAAGTACGAGCAGCGTCTGTTCCTGGCGTCGCTGCCCGGCACCGACATGTCGCTGGGGCAACAGTTGCTCCGGGCGACGGCCGAGGAAGACCTGCGCGCTGTGGTGCTGCTGCTAGCGCACGGCTCCCGACAGCAAGTCAACGAAACCTGCGGAGAAGGAGACGGACGCAACGCGCTGCACCTCGGCAGCCGCAAAGGCAACGTGGTCATCACACAGCTGCTCATCTGGGTACGAAGTTTATCAGTTTTAATATATTCAGTCCAATAAGATTATTATTATATTATTTATGTTATGTAATCAGATTTATTCATATTATTATCAGTATAATAATAAATGTAAGTGATACAGTATAATTACATTTAACTCTCATTGTTCCTCTGTCTACAGTACGGTGTGGATCTGATGGCGAGGGATGCTCATGGTAACAGTGCGATGGCGTACGCTCGGCAGGCCAACAGTCAGGAGTGCGTGGACACGCTGGCGCAGTACGGCTGCCCCGACGAGCGTTTCCCGCTCATGGCCACGCCCAACCTGTCGCGCCGCAACACCAACCGCAACAACAGCTGCAGCAGCGCCGGCAGCGCAGCGCTCATATGACCTCACCCTCACCATGTGACTCTGTTTGACCAATAAAAACTCTTTGGGAGAATCTGACGTTTATTTTGGGAACCACTACCTGTCGTGACTCTAAGCCCCGCCCACCTCACCTGACGACCGCCGGCGAAAAACAGCGAGACACTGCCGGCAGGTCGGTGGCGGCGCTGCGTCCACGTGTCCGTTTGGGAGAACATGCAACAGGAACAAAAACCCAAAGCATGCTGGGAAATGTGGTCCACAATCACCTGAGCTCTCCGGAGCATTTTGGGAAATAATCATGTGACTTATGACGACCAATGAGGGCGCAGTCTGAAGCTCCGTGGACATCGTACCTCATCACACTACGAGGCCAGTCGATCTGCTTTCTACCCGACAGCCAATCACATCTGTCGAAACCTTCCCCCCACCAATCATTTCTTCCTCTGAACACACGAAGAAGAAAAAACTGTGAGACTGAAAATAATCACGAAGGAAACGAGGTGGAGTCTGCAACCCTGCTCATCATCATCATCATCATCATCATCTTCATCACGTCTGTCTGCAGCAGTGTTCGCCTCCTCTCTCCTCTTTGTTTTGTTTTCTAATGAATTCTGTGAACTCTCTCCGGCCTTTTACACTTTTTTTTGTTTTGTTTTTTTATGTGAAAAATATCTTGATGTAAAACTTTTAAGAGGAAAAAAAACCGATATCAGATCTTAGAGGTAAAAAGTGATAGATCGCATGTCCTACACACTTTTTGCTCTTTTGGTTGTTTTGTTTTTTTAATTTAAGGCATTTTTTCCTGGATTGTGTATATTATTGTATCTTGATGTGCATTGCTGGACCAATGGTTAAAAATGTCAACATGGGGAAGGTTTTTTTTTTTTTTGTTTCTTTTTGTTATATTCGGGTGTATAAAGTCGTGGAGTGTACAGAAGCTGTTGCCAGGCTCAGGGACCGGAGACTGTCATATAAAACATCCTGTTGTCTTTTCCCACAGAGTCTTTAAAACCAACATTTAACTTTTCTTTTTTACACTTCAGTCGGTTCAGCAAACACGAGACGAGGTTCTAGATTAATACTGGACTTAAACATCTGGTCCCATTTATCTCCAGTAGGAAGAAATACACGTTTTCATGGCTGCAGCTAACGATTTAAAAACTGTTTGGTTTATAAAATGTTAGAAAAATGTGATAAATGACTCAGAATCAGAGCCGACACATTCATAAGAAACAATAAGAAAATACACATATTCATATTTTGGGGCTTAAACTGATGTTTAAATAATAATTTTAGTCATTTTTTAAGCAAAACTGACAAACATGGATCTAGGATGTGATGCTTTTCTTACAGTAAACTGAATATCTGAGTAGTTTTCTTGGACTTTATAGACTGAAAGACAATAATCGTTAGTTGCAGCCTGAACTGAACCTGATCCACGTTTCCCTGAAGTTTTTTTTTTTTTATTATTGTGTGTAAAAAAAAAAGAAAAGGAAAAAAAGAAAGAAATTAATGAAAAAGACGACGGACCGTTAAGCAGCTAAGAAGCAACACGGAACGAAAAAGGGAATTTTTTTTTGTACATGTGAGTTTTAATGGGTGTAATCTGCTGTCAGCTCTGACCAATCACAGCAGAGCAGTTTGTGTTTGATGCTCACAAAAAATAATGTTTGTGTGTGTGAAGACGTGTCTGTCCGATCTGCTCAGCGAATCACTAAGAAGGGCTTCTTCTTCTTCTACTACTACTACTACTTCTTCTTCTTCTGGTCTGGAAACCTTCATGTAAATAATCTCCTCTCTCTATTTCTCTCTATCTCTCTTTCTCTCTCTCTCTCTTTCTCTCTGTCGACATGTAAAGTTAGAGAAACACAGGAAGTTCTTAACACCAGTGTGTCTGTTTGCAGAGTGGAAGTAGAAGTTTGGCGGTTTTAACCAGACGTTTATATATCGTTGGTTCTCGACTCGTAAATGTTCGTAGTTATGCCAACAACCATTTTCAGTTTTTAGAGCCGCCTCCCAACGCTTAGCTGGACCAATCAGGACGGAGGATAACTCCCAGTAATGTGTCCAGATGTGGTTTAGTCTGAGATGAGTCTAAGCTCAGTTGGGAGCCGCTGGTCTGAAGATGGTAATTCCACTCTGACTCCGTTTATAACTGCTGCAGGTGAATTAATGTATGCAAATATGTATAAAAAACGACGTAGATTTCTTTTCCTAGCTGGACGTGAAACGTGTCGACTGAACGCTAACTTCCTCGTCGTCTGTGTGATGATTTTTTTTTTTTTTTTTAACCTTCGACACTATGCTGCGTATCGGCCGCTTCCTCCACAGATCCTGATCGTAAAACATCGCTGCGGAGATTCGTGGAGCGGCTCTTTGTGTATCCGAGCAATATTTCACACGTTCGTCAGTCACCACATCGCTGCAATATTCCCATCACACACTCACACACACACACACACACACTCTGCCTGTTTGTAGAAAAGATAGAAAGAGATAAAAAAAGAAAGAAATCCTTTTTTTTTTTGTAACACTAAAACTTTCCTCTTTTTTTTGCCTTTTTTATTTAAACACCGACCTTAAATCTTCCTCTGATTGCGTCCGACCTTTACGATGTGCCACGTCCCCGATTCCCCCGATCCCCCCGATCCCCCGTCTACCGCTCGTCTCAGAGACGTCGTTTAAGCTCCCGTATAAAAAAAAACGAAACCAAGAGGTTTGACCGCAACTTGTGTTTTTAAAGTGTTTGTTTTATTTAGTGTTTGTATTCCCGACTCGTCCGCGTCTGTCCTGAATTAAGACGACAGGACAAAGACGTCCTTTATTTATGACAGAAATGCACTAAATCTAACCGACTCTTCCCACTACAGTTTATCTTTCTTATTATTTCGTCATGAAACTAACTTTTGGTGGCGACTTCTGACAGTTTTGAGCAGGAAACATATAAATCCAAAAGTCCATTTATTAGAGTTTGAGCTCATCAACATCTGCTTTAAAAGCCTTTTAGACACTAAAATAAAAGCTGTGTCTTTTCACTCTGACACTACAACAAACTATTATGTAAAATGAGGAAACTACGTCCATTTATTTCACTTCATTTGATCGGAGAAAGCTTGAAAACATCCGAGTTTATTTTGTCATGCTAACTCTTACCGCGTCTAGCTGTGAGCTAGTTAGCATTGGCAGCTAACAGTTTCTACTTTTCAAGATAAATTCTCTTGATCTGCTTCGTCTTTTTCTCTCAAACCCAAACTGTAAAAGAAGGAACAGAAACATTATGTGAAGCTGCAGCTTATAGCTAGCGATCATTTAGCTAACAGGAAACCCGCGCTAACGCTTAAATCCAGCCGATCGATGTTCGCCGCCTCGCCTCCACCTGTACATAAACTTTAACAACGTAAACGAAGTAAAATAAAAACACAGGACTGCGTATGGTCAACGTTTGGTTTTATTGTGGTTGTTACCTCATGTAGCTTTTTACCCACAATGCACCACTCCCACGTTATTTATAAACCAGCGAGGAAGACTCCGCCCCTCTCTAGCCGAACCTCTCCAGTCCATCCATGTTTCTAATATTATGATTTATCATCCAGACACATTAATGTTCTTATTGTTATTCTAATTATTATTATTATTATTATTATTATTGTTAATGAGTTTTGTTGGCTGTACAGTACCGTTGTTGAGAAATTCTACCTAATACAGAGTCTTCTACTGTAATGTGTCTCTTTTCAATAAAGACGAGAATAATGCTTCTTAATATAAAATCATGTGTCGAATGTTGAATTCTAGTTTTTAATCTTAGTTTTCTCCTCAAACGTTAATCTGATTAAAAATGCTCAAAGATCCAACTTTAAGTCTTTATGTCCAATCAGCTGTTTTAGTTTTTTAGTTTTAGAGATAAACACACACCGCTTCTTTGTGTTTCATCGTTTAGCTTTAAATGAGTTTAAATCTAATATAATTATAACTCAGCGTCTCATAATAACAAGATGTTTATCTCTTATTTAGTTTTAATATTTCTGCATCAATTGAAGTCTTTTTAGTTTTTATATGGATTATTTTTGCCCTACACGTGTTTCGGTGTTAAACTCTCCAGATTTGTCCTCATGAAGTAAATGTTTCTGTGTCTTTATTCATCCATAAAAACTATAATTATATTTTCTCCTTTTCACAGTTTTCATTGAGCAACGTTTGTTTTCTAGGATCACTGCTGTTGTTTGGTAATTAGATAATACTGCTAATCCCCTCTCATCCCTGTGTTTGACAGGAAGTGTGTGTGTGTGTGTGTGTGTGTGTGTGTGTGTGTGTGTGTGTGTGTGTGTGTGTGTGTGTGTGTGTGTGTGTGTGTGTGTGTGTGTGTGTGTGTGTGTGTGTGTGTGTGTGTGTGTGTGTGTGTGTGTGTGTGTGTGTGTGTGTGTGTAGAGGACAATAGTATCCAGAGGCAGCAGATGGAGCCGCTTCAGTCTCCGTTCAACCAGCTGGAAGCTTCTCCAAAAAAAAAAAACTCAAAGTAAATGTTTTATATTCAGTTTTGTTCTCAGAGTGTTAAACGTGCTAAAACTTTAATTTAAAGCTGCTGTGGCTTTTTCTCTACTACCTATTAAAGCCTTTTTTTCCAGAGCTTTCAGCCTGTATCACAGTCTTCATCAGCACAGTTTAATATGGAGATACAAGCTCTCTAAACTCTTCTGACTTAAAGGTTTATTAAAACATGTTTATCTCCATTTTTGAAATAGTAAATAAACACAATAAGCCCAACTCAAAGGTCCCTTACTTACTATTTGTGGTGCTTTTAAAGCTGCACCTAACTAACATAAATGTGATTATCTGACTGTAGTTTAAAATGAGAGAATCTGTGTTTTGCATTTATTTTCAGGACAGTAGAGCGATGTCAGGGAGTCGAACCTGTGATGTTTAGACTACATGGTTTGCATCATAAACCGCTCTACCTCCAGGAGGCTCAGCAGCAGGATCAGACCTGCAGGAGGAAAAACATCAGGTAGGTTTTTTTGGCTGCAGTGTCGTCGTCGTTGCTCCGTCAGGATTAATCAGCAGGAGTTCATCTGAAGCTCGAGCAGGTTGCTGTTAATTTAGGCAGAGAGGAGAAGAGGGAGGGGGGGGGGGGGGGGGGGCAACATGCTGCAGAGAAGAGCCGAGGCCGAGGCTGTTCCCCCCCGGGTCTCATTTATCAGCCCAACACGACGGCACGGCTTGATTACAATTTGCAAAAAAAATCATTAGAGTCACAGCGAACCGTCTGTTAGAAAAGACTCACTCTGTATTGTTTGTCTCCTCTCCTCCTTTCCTCCTCTCTCCTCCTCTCCTCTCCTCTCCTCTCTCCTCTCCTCTCCTCTCCTCTCCTCTCCTCTCCTCTCCTCCTTTCCTCTCCTCTCCTCCTTCTCTCCTCTACTCCTCTCCTCTCTCCTCCTCCTCCTTTCCTCTCCTTCTCTCCTCCTCTCCTCTCTAACTTCCTCCTCTCCTCTCCTCCTCCACTCCTCCTCCTCTCCTCTCTCCTCCTGTCCTCTCCTCCTCTTCCTCCTCCTCTCCTCTCCTCTCCTCCTCCTCTCCTCATGATGCAGACTCTTCATTTATAGAGCAAATATTTAATAAATGAGATAAAAGCTGCAGCAGAGACCCAGATATCAATCACAGTCCAAAATCACTGCAGCCTACATTTCCCATAATGCAACAGCCACATGTTTCAACCTCTGTGCTTTACTTTACTTTTATGACTTTCTGGTATAAATATGTTTTCTTCAACCATGACAGGAAATCTGACTTTAATGTGTTAAACTGGTTTCATCTGTGATTCAACATTGAACATTTTTAAAGGGGATAAAATGATTTTCTGCTAATAAATACTTCATATTTTCCTCCTAAATGTTCATCACAGAGTATAATTACAGCTTTTTATAACTATATTTATTTATTAATTAAGTTATTTAATCTTTAAAATGTCAGAAAAGCTTCAAGTTTACAAAGAGATGCTTTAAAATCCACTTTAACTTGTTGCTGGTTAACTGAAGTTGATTAAATTACGTCGCCACTGTTGCTCTGACGACACGAACGACGTCTGTGCGTCATCACGTACAGGTGTTTGAACGACGGCGGAAGCAGAGCGAAATGTTTGTTCGTGACTGAGATAGTTTTTGATTTTTAAAGGTTTATTTGTGTTTATTTTGTAACTTTGAGGATATAAATTCACTCCGGAGACAGTTAATAAAGAGTTGATGTGAGTTTAAGGAAGTTATCAAGTTTAATTAAGAGTAAAATAACCGATTAAAGAATATCAGCGTGATATCAGTTGAGCACGTGCTTCAGGTACTTAACGTATCTATTTAACGTTTTTATTTAATATATTTATTTAAGCTTTATTTAAAGTATTATTTGCGCTGGTTTATTAAACTTTACAGCTGAGATTTAAACTCGTGTTTTAAATATTTTTCAGGTAAAACAGGACACTAGCTGCTGCTGACGTCACGAGCAGCACAGGTAGATTTCTACTTTTGTTTGTTTTTTATTTTTCATCATTGATTATTATTATTATTATTATTGTTATTATATCATAATATTATATCATCATCTTAAATGTTCCAACTCGAAATTAAACAAAAAGGAGATTATTTGTATAACTTGGTTCATTTCAGTTTGAACTTCATTAATAATCAGCTTTAAATACAGAGCAGTGCGCGCGCCCGGCCTGCCACTGACTATATTATTATGATTATGCGGACACGGGAGCGCGCATTCTAGCGTCACAACAACAGCCTGAACATTAAGACTTGACCTTTGACTTTAGACTGCGTTTATTATAAAGAGCCAAAATGAATAATGTGGTTTATTATAGGCTACGACTTTTATTCTCTCCGTTTAAACATTAATTAAAAAGCTGAAATCTGATTAAATATTTCTATAATAAAGTATTTTAGATTTTATTTATATTCGCCTTAAAAATTATGAAACTCCAGTTTTTTTTCCTTCATGTCTCAAATCAGATTTGTAGATTTGTGGCCTTTAAATCTTATAAGGCCTTTTTATTATAAGAGTTATTATTAGTGTTATTATTATTAATGAAGTTAATTTAAGTGTTTGTGTTTTATTGAGAGCAGCCCAAAAAGAAAGAGTTATTTATAAGATTGAAACATTTCATCTCGCATGTGTTTTATCATTTATTATAATCTGATATAAACTGTGACTGAAAATGAATAAAACCAATAAAGTGAAGTGTGTATGAGATGAATGGAGACTGAGCAGCTGTGAACATCTGGTTTCAGCTTTTTAATTCACACTTTTTGTATAATCTTCTTTTCTTTCTTTTCTTTTCACTCCATACTTCAGGAAATGTTAGTTAACTTTTGCACAATTTTTATATAAATAAATTAGCAGCGTCATTTAGTCCCCAAAAAAAAAACAATAAAATAAAAATGAAGCAGTTTGAAAGGGGGGGGTAGAGGTGTAGAGGAGGTTAAAGGTTAAAGTTCATCTTCATTAAAACCCCAAAATGTTTATAAATCAACAACAATGTGTTTAAAATAACGCGCCGTCCGTTTGTGGTGAAATCTGCACTCTGATGTCCTCAGTTTGGTCCCGTGTCTGTATTTACATGTGAAGGAGGAAGAGCTGCTCAGTGTCTCTTCTTCTTCATCATCATCATCATCATCCTCTCTGCGTCACCGATCCGCGTCTTTGCGCAGTTTTTTGTTTTGTTTTCTCTCCAAAAAAGGAACAGAAACATTAAAGCAGTTCTTCTTCTTCTGCAGAGAAAATGTTCCTCAGTCTCATGTTGAAGCTTCAACTTTGTGTTTTTTTTTTATATTTCCTGTAAATGAAGAAAAGTCTGACATGATCTCACAAAAAAACAATTTAGTGTCAATTTCTGGAATTTAAACGTCACTTTTTTCTTTTTTTTTATCAGCGATGAATTTTCCCCAAAATGACTCAATGAGACTGAAACATTAGAATATTTTAAAGAGGCCTTTTTGTCTTTAGATCAGTGACATAAAATCCACTTTGTTCCTAATTTCAAGTCAACAAATCTGCCAGAATTCAATCATAAAAACATGTCATTTAATTAGAGAACAAGATCAATTATTAAAGATTTCTCCTTAAAAACGACGAAAAAAATAATCAGTTTGTTCCTTAAATGATTTTCTAAATTCAGACCTCGTGTTTTTGCCTGATTTAAACATTTAAATGTAACAGTTATTAATAATATAATGTTGTTATCAGGTGTTTGATCCTGTAAACTGAGTCTGATGATGAAATAAAACCAGCAGAGTTTTTTTTAGAGCTCTGCAGGAACTGAAGCTTCTTTTCTTTCAATCTTTAAAAATTAAAAACCAGAAAAAATAAAAACCCATCAACACGTGCTCAGAGTCAAGAGAGTGAGTTCTTCTTCTACGGTCTGGTCTGCTCCATCTGCTGGTGCTGACTCCTGATAGCGAAGCGGCTCACGTGCACCGGGATGGGAACCACTATTTTGGGATTCCTGGACGGCTCTCCGGACTTGTTGTTCACGTTTCCCGCTTTCACACGTTTCCACTTCGCGCGCCGGTTCTGAAACCAAATCTTCACCTGCACCTCGCTCAGCTTCAGCGCATGCGCAATCTGTGAGCGCTCCGTTAAGGACAGGTACTTCTTACAGTGGAACTCTTTCTCCAGCTCCAGCAGCTGCTCGCTGGTGAACGCCGTCCTCCGCCGCCGGTTTTTCCCGCCACCGCCTCCTCCTCCTCCTCCTCCACCGGAGCCTCCTCCACCGGAGCCGTGCAGGTGAGGCCCATCATCACCTCCTCCTCCTCCTCCGTCTCCGTCCTCTTTGTGGCACATGGAGGTCAGGTTGTCATCAGAGCTGTAGTCCAGATCACTGTCCATGGAGAAGCTCTCATCCTTCCTGCCGCACTCATCCTCCTTAGAGTCTTCTTTACTGTGTCCTCTGACTGCAGACACACACAGCAGCGGGTTTAATAACATGCACAAATACAAAAAGTCCACAAACATTTAAAAAAGAGCTTTAAATTATGTTTATTCTGCGTGATTTAAACATCGTTTTAACCTGAAATGGAAATTAAAAATCATTTCATAAAGATGTTATATAGAGGAATTTGTTATGGTGACTCTGGAGCATGAAAGCTGTTGGATACATGCATAAAATCAGTGAGCTTCTGGCCTCATATAAGTACAAATATGAGACTTTTTTAGGTTGGAAGCAAAGATAACTTTCAGTCTAACATCAAATCTCTTTAATTTATTTTCTCTGCTGCAAAACAAGAAGAAGTATAAACTATAGAAGATGTTTCAGTGTGAAATTCAGCTAAATTCAGGTTTTTTTTTGGGGTCTCACCTGTTAAAATGTTTAATTAAAATCTGATTTGTGTCAAAAAATAGAGAGAAACACTTCAAATAAATAAAACTGTGATTAATAATTAGAATAAATGAAGTTTCAATATAAATGAAAGTTATTAAAATCGTGGTTTTAAATTGAAAAGATGGATTTTGACACGAGTTTTGTTTGTAAATGGAGACCAGATCGGTGTGTGTGTGTGTGGGGGGGGGGGGGGGGGGGGGGGGGGGGGGGGGGGTCTCTGTCCCGTCCCGTGTCAATATCCATCATCAAATCAGTGTTTGGATCACGGTGGAAAACACGCGAGCTCTGCAGGGATTTTTATATTTTTCACGCGTAATTACGCACGAGGAGAGGAGTGCGCGCGCTCTCAGTGTGTGTGAAATAACGTCAGAGTCAATCATAATCAATACATGCAGCTGTCTGTTTTCTGTTAGGAAGCAATAAAACCATCAAAACCTGCAAACAGCCGTTTTTCCTTTGACTGAGCAGAGACTTGATTTATGGCTCTGAGCTCACAAACTCTCATTTTAATAAACCAAATATAACAAATTCATCTTTTATATTCACCAAGTTGAGAGTTTTTAGCTTCATTTCATACATTTAAAGCAACGTGCAGGTTTTTTGTTCATTTCAGCTTCATCAATTTAAACACGTTGATTAACGGGTTATTAAAATGAACCGAGTCTCGAGGCCTCCGGCGATCCTCCGCAAACATCTCTGCTCCAGATTTATGGAATAATTTATGATCGTCATTTATCTCAGACACTAATCCCACCTGCGCTTTACAGAACTACTGCAGGCTGAAACATTTAAATACACTTTAGAAACATGTCTTCATTTCTTACTCGGGGTTTTTTTATCGCTTTTTTTATTTTAAGTGGAGAAAAAAGAAGAATTATAAAACTAAAAATGTTATAATAATAATAATAATATCCTGAAAGTCATCAACTCATCACCACATGGACACAAATAAACATAATTGACCCGTTTATAATAATAACTATCTGTATTTAGAAGTAAAATCACACATTTTATTATATATTAAATGTTGTGATTTTAAACTTTAAAATAAAAATGCAAATTACAGAAATTTAAAAGGAAAATTCTGCAAAGTTTTCGTCTTTTTATTGATCTGATATTTGCATAAATGTAACACGAAGCTTATTCATTTTAATATTTTAGGATTTCACTTAAAATCAAATTGAATGACTGTCAGGCCGGATGTTTGCAGCGTCACGTGCGGAAGTTTTTATCTTATTTTAAAGATTAAATATAAAGTAGAAGTTTATTATATTTGGTTAAAAGGTTAGAGATGTGTTAGGTGTCGTGGTCCCGGTTCCTCCCGCCCCATCCTGCCTGCTGAAGCCCGGACTCTGAGTCATGTTTCTGGGTGCTGATGTGAGGAAGCAGCCTACCTGTGGATGATGGCACCGAGCTGTCCGTGTCGTGGAAACCCTGCAGAGACTCTTTCCCCTGCAGGTAACTCTTCCCTTCCTCCGCCTCCAGACGCAGCTCCGGTGATTTATCAAACACCGCATGAAGAGCCTGAGAGCCGAACTTCCTCGCCGCCTCCTGGTGCTGCTGAGACGGGGAGAAACCTCCGGGCAGCGACGCCATGAGTGTGGAGGTGAGAGCCATTCCCTGAGCCAGGCTGGAGCAGAAGCCGCTCTGCAGGCTGGGGATCTGCGGGTGGGAGTGAGGGTGGTGTCCGGCGGGAAGAGCCTGCTGCAGGGATGGGGGGGGCGGAGGAGGAGGCTGGAGCACCACCGACCGGTACGGCATGAACATCGGGTAGCCGGTGTAGACGAAGTGTCCCGGGCTGGGCTGCGGAGGCCCCCCGATCAGAGAGTCAATGCTGAAGGCGGTGGTGCTTCCGAGTGGCCGCTGCATCACCATGAAGGACGGACTGAACGCTGCACTCATATGAACGACGGCTGGAAGACCGGAGGAGACCGGAAAACGACCGGAGACCGACCACTGGAGCTCAGAGGAGACCGGAGGAGCTCACAGGAGACCGGAGAAGAGAGGCAGACCCCCGGTGGAGCCGCCGGTGTCACCTCCTCTCTGAGTAAACCGGAGTTTAGAGGAGCAATAATCCGATTAAAGCAAACCATTCCATCAGAGCTGCAGAAGGAAAAGAAAGTCAAGAAGAAGAAAATATGAACTCTCTTCTTCTTTCTCCTTTTTTTTTTTTTTTTTTTTTTTCAGTTTCAACCCCAAAAAAATAAATGTCCAGACTCTGTGCGGAGCTCCAGCTGCACGGATCCTGTTCAACCTGACCGGACAGTGAGATCACAGCTCCGGACACTTGCGCTGCTGTCACCCGCTGAGACAGTGTGTGTGTGTGTGAGAGTGTGTAAGTGTGTGTGTGTGACAACTGTGTGAAGTGTGTGTGTTTCCTGCCCACTCAGCGCGCGGCCAAAGATGTTTTGGATTTAAATTGCGCTCCCCTCTTTGCGCGAGCTCCACCCCTCCGTCACCGAGCCCCGGCCGCTGATTGGCTGTCCGGGATGACGCGACAGTTTGCCTTTGGTCTCGTGGATGAATGCCAATTACACAAATTGGGACCACGGGCCATTTAAGAATGTGAAAACACATCATTGTAAATAATAAGCTGTATATATGCAGTAAATAATCTGTGTGTGTGTGTGTGTGAGTCTCTGTGTGTGTGTGTGTGCGCGTGCGTGTGTGTCATCTTCTGCTCTTTATACTCATGCAGGTCACTGAAGTCATTTTGCAGCAACAATATGAAGATTAAAACGATTTAAACCTTTAAATCAAACCTCTTGGAGATAAAACAATAAGTTGATGAATCAGAAATTTGAAGCGTCATTAATTTGATAATTGATTGAATATCTAAAAAGCATTTAAAGTCTTTTTTTTTAGAGTCACAACTTAGAAGATAGTAGTCAGATTGATTGACGATGAAAATGATGTTGAGTTGAAGCCGTAAAATCTCCTGAAAATGATTTTTATGAGCTGATTTATTTTCCAATTCAACGTAATAACAGTCTGTATTATAATCATGTTTATACACAACAAACACTTTAAGACTGAGTTTGAGTTTAATGTTGATCTTTGTCTTTAATCCAACAGCGAATCAGTGAATGTTTAAAGGTGTTTCATCATTATGTTGGTTAAAAAACATCATCCCTCCTCCTTAAAATCACATTTTCTCTTTCTAAATGAGTCAAAGTTATTTATTTAGGCCAAAATGAACATTTACTGTAACAACAAAAGCTTTAAAACGTTGTCAATTTTAAATATTAACGTCATAATACAGGTACAAATATACACAGATATGCTGGTTTGCAGCTTTTAGCGTCACCTCACCTCAACTAGCTGAATTAAATGAAGCAAATCTATACATTAAACTCATTTATTAAAGTTAATCTCACCAGTGTTTATGGTCAAGCATCTTTCAGAGACTCAGTAAGCTTTATTTAATTGTATTAACTGCAGATTTGTTCAGTAAAGCTACGATAAATATTTATTAATAAGCACAAACGGGCTCAGTTGTGTTCAGGCCCCCTAGTGGTAAATATTTATTAATAAGCACAAACCGGCTCAGTTGTGTTCAGGCCCCCTAGTGGTTGAACCTGGTCATTGCTCAGACTGTAAATGATCCAACATGAGCTAAAACTAACAGTGTCAGATTTCACCTTTAATTCTTCCTCAGATTCAAACTTGAGTGAAACTTAACAGACAGAAACTGTAACAGCTTTAAAACTGAAGATGAAACCTGTAAATAGTTTAATAAACATTCATATCAGCAGCTGATGTTTCCGGCTCCTCCTGAGCTCAGTGACACATGATGATGTTTGACGTCCTGGTTTTTTTTTTATCGGGAGCGATTATTCTGCGATTCATCTCCTCCCAAACTGCACAGCGGAGCTTTAAATCACAATATTTGCTTCCTGCGCCTGCATCAAAATCCATTTTAATGAATCCTGTAATGGCTTCCTCATCAATTAATACAAACCTCGTCGATGCCACCGGCGCTCGCACATCATCAGATGTAGCAGGATGACCCCCTGACCCCCAGTGCATCTCCCAGTAGACCTTCCCCTCCTTCCCCTCCCTCACCTCCTGGCTGAGTCAAGGGCACGCATGGATACCCCCCCCCCCCCCCCCCCCCCTCCTCCTCCTCCTCCTCCTTCCTCCTCCTCCTCCTCAGGGTCACTGGGACATCGATCTCATTAAAGGCGGCCTGATCTGCAACTGCAATGCAGACATTAAATAGCAGTATTTTTCAATTAGGGCTGACAAATTCAATCAAAATTCCATAGATTAGGATGAAATGAGGCATGGGTCATTTACAAGGGAATTTAATTGCACGGCCATTAGACAAATAGTACAGCAGTCTCTGTCTCATTATCAATCATGCGGGGGCATCAATAGTAAAAGGTTGTAAGGCAAGGGAGGGGGTGCATAAGTGTAAGTGTCAGTGCACGGGGGGCGTGCACGTGGCAGCACTGCCACCACTGCAGAGCAGCTAATAAATACCCTCTTTTGTACTTATAAATTATCCAGTTTAATTAACAACATGGATTATGATTGGACTATGATTTAATTAACCTTTCCTGCATGCAAGCCGAGCGCTGCGATCATCCATTATGAGCTGGGGGAAGGGGGGGGGGTGAAGGTGTGGTGGAGGGAGAGAGGGATAGAGAGGAGGAGGAGGGGGGCAGCTGGAGTGTAACACTGCATTAAATGAAGCTTCCTCTAATAAGAGCTGCTTACCTGGTAGATCATCAGTCGCTGCAACAAGCGGCGATAATCAGCATCTGAATTGCTCACGAGCGTTTATGGAAATAAAGCAGGACGCTGTTCTATGTAGAGAAAAAAAAGACGAGGCCTCCCTCCCTCCTCTCCTCCTCCCCTCCTTTCCTCCCCCTGTGTTTAAATCTGCAGCTAAATGGCACAATCTCTGAGAGTTTGCTGATATTATGGCGGCGTGTTGTAAAGTGGAGGGGATGTGGCGGGAAAAGCAATTACCAAGCAGAGCAGGGGCAGAAACAGATGCGTGGACGGATGGAGGAACGGAGGCGACGTCGCCCCAAGGGCCGGACGCGCGACACAATTCAGTCAGAGCAGAGCAGCGTGGCGGTATCAACCTTTTCATCAGCCTCTAAATGCCAGGCCAAATCTACTCACACACACACACACACACACACACTCACACACTCATGGAAACACAGAGCGCTGTCAGACCGTCTGAACGCTGAGAAACTCAACCCGACACGCTGCGGCTCCCACAAACCTGATTGAAGAGCGGCGATGTTTTAAAAAGCAAATCGATGCTGGCTGAATAAAAGCTGTAAGGAACACAACATGTAGAGCGTTGTGTGCGGAGGCCGTGACATTTACTGCTCACTCACAAAACACTGAAGAAGTTTCTGATAACAAACAGAATTCATATCTTTAATCTGGTTTCTGAGTCGATCTCCAGCTGACGGAGACACACTGCGTCACAAACTTTCTCTTCGCTAAAACACTAAAATATCTGAAACTATTGACGCGGGGAAATGTTCAGTAACAGGATTTTGATTCATATTCAATCAACACCGCTTAGTTTTACTCCTGCGTGGTTTCAGCACACAGCTCAACAACACTGTTACGATGCCTTTCGATTAATCTCGGAAGTTGGGGAAGACGTTGCACCCAAGTTTGAATCGTACCAGTTTAGTAGTCAGAAAACCAGTTCTAGCAGTTTAACCATTGATAGAAATACCAGCTAATAAAAACTGTATTATTGTGCGTAGAAACGTCGCAGCAACACTTCCACAGATAGAAGTTGGACAGTGTTGTTGTGTGTCCGACTGATTTATCGTCGATACTACGATGTTCAGATGTGCTTGATACCTGGTGACGTTGGTCCCACACATGGTGCTGATTGGTTGATTGGTTGATTGTTAGTAGCGTTGGGTACCGATCACATCTGATATGGTAGCATTACCTGGAATTCAGTACATAACCTAGCCCTAACCTCAAAGTACTAGCATAGGTCGTCTTTGAGACAAGAAGGCACAACAGAAACCAGGAGAGTCCAGTCCGCCTGCTGTTCATCCAACCTAACAGACAAAAAACAAGAAGCCCAAATACAACAAAGACTAGACACAGCATTTTACCTCCATGTAATAATACCTAGAATACAGACAGCACATACAGGCTGGTCATTGCTATAAATGGACCTCATGGCTTCTGTATACAGATATGTAGAAGTTTATGGTTCCAGTTATTAAGACATGCTTCTACTCTGTATTAAAGTAATGTTCTAGTCATCTCCTCCTCAGTGTTAGAGTCTCCATGTGAGACACTTCAGTTGCTAAATGTGTGTTTTAAAGCTTATTATGGGGGTATTTCGGTGTTTACTGTCAGTCCTGCAATGTACTGAGATGTGGAACAGATAGTACCAATGTAACACCGTCTGTACAGTTTAAATTGTAAAAGTTCATCACCTAAACCTTATTGTTCGTCAAAATTAGTGGAAATATAAATACTGAACAGAAGTGTATGAAAATTCAACCACAAAACTGACCAAAATGAACTAATAGACACCAGGATTATGTTTTTATTGGTGTCAAAATGTTTTAAAACTGCTTTTAAATTATGGGATAAACATTATTAACTGAAACTCAGCTGATTAAGAGTCAACATGTTAATATTCTTTCTGTTTCTCTCTCTCTGTGTCTTTCAGGAAGCAAGACGTTGTGATTCATTCATCAGCAGAGAAACTGTTGGACCAGAGCTTTCAGTGAGTTAAAGGTTCATTTCTCTGTGTTTATTGGTCTCAGAAGAACATCCATATCAGATTAAATGCTTAATAATCAGAAAAATGCATCCGACTTTTTTTCTTTTTTTTAAAGGAAATTCCAGAAGATGCACAAACAGCAGCAGCAAAGAGACGGAGCCGCTCTGCTTTTGTCCCAAAGCTCAGATCAATTAACATTTAGAGCTCCGATTGGATTTTTGATTATCAGAGCTGAAAGGGACTCGATTGATTGGCCGCTGAGGTCGCCCCCACCACCCCCCCCCCCTGCCCTGACGATGCTGATCCAATGAGGGAGGAGCCTGATGGGGATTGAGTTTCTTAAGTATCTTCTGGCAGCTACCAGGGTTAGTATCGATCACCACACTGCAGAAAACGCCGCTTCCCAACAAGTCATTTAATTTGAGCCTTAAAAAATCCGATATTTCTGAATACACGAGTGGAAAAATCAACTGGAGGAGTCTTAATCGGTTTTCAGCTTTTAAAACAATGAACATATTTTTAGGAGACGGCAAAAAAAAGTAGACGAAATGTACACATTTTATGAAATCATTTAAATCTGGTGTTTTACGACTGGATTTGAGCAGCAGTTTTTTACAGCGTAGCGTCATCATCTTGTTGCTCTTTTGAGACGTTGGTTCATTTGTTCTCAGCTGATCGATGAAACTAGCAGCAGCAGCGAGAGTCTGACTGTTTTTAACACATACGTTGTTGTTGTTGTTGTTGTTGTTGTTGTTGTGATGCTTTAATGTCGACAGCGTGCAGATGAGCTCTGATTGTTTCTGTTAGTCGATTGTTTCCACATTATTTTCTTTGTCTCTTCTACTGATGATACTCACATCTCAGAAAGCTTCAGCTGGGCTCAGTGAATGGGAATGAAAACATATTATACTAGTTATCAAAAGGAGATCATGTAGAAAAGGCTAAATATGAGAAATTGGACTGTTTTTGTCGACAAAGTCAGACAAACCTTTTTATGTCTTTGGTGTCAAACAACAATATTAGGCTATCTTGGCTCAATTATGAGTCTATTGGATTAAATCACATAATCATGACCCCAGTAAACACAGATAGAGACCAGAACCACTATCCTGAACCACTAGATGCCACTAAACCCAACATACTGACCCTTTTAAATACACATCTGCTTCATCCAGTCGTTGAATAAGTCATGATGATTTTTGTGTAGTGACACTTCTGGTCACCAAGTTTCAGCAAATTATGTAATAAGTCAGGATACTGGTTATACTGGAACACACTGTTAGGACTCTGATGTACTGGTATACTGGGTCAGGATGGTTTGTAAGTCCAGTAGTTTACTGGGAGACACTTTCAGGATACTGGTATACTGGGACAGTTAGTGAGGACGCTCTGTTCGGGCCTTGAGATACTGGGACATTGTCAGAATACTAGTATACTGGGATACTAGGTATGGACACTCTGTTAGGGCCTTAATATACTGGGACAGTGTCCGTATACTGGGATACACTGTATCCTTACTGGTATAGTGGGACAGTTAGTGAGGATGCTCTGTATGGATGCTGGGATATGTGGTGAGTTTTTTGTCAGGATGCTTTGTAAGTAAGTAACTGGTTTACTGGGACAGTCTGTTGGGATACTGGTTTACTAGGACGCTTAGTGTGGACACTGTGTAAAGACACTGGTTGTATGTGAATCATTAGACTCATTAAATTCATCCCAACTCTGGCAACACTGCAAAAAATCAAACATCACATCTTCACTTTATTACATTTGGTGTCATCAGATTGTAAATTATTGCTCTCATGACAAAAGTAAGATGAAGAGATCCTCAGGGTTTTTCTTTTTTTAGGCTCTTAATGCAATCTAATTAACCCACAGCGCCCCCTGTAGGCCAATAAAAACACAGTGCAGACCTTTAAAAAGAAGCTGCAGCATTAAAAACCAATATGCCAAACAGAAGACATCCGCCGTCGCAGTTTGAGGACATTTAGACTCTGATAATTGCTGTGGGAGTTTGGGCAACGTCTCGTCATCTCTTCAGGGTTTTTTTTATTTTTTTTGTGGCAGTTTTTATGGAGCTGAGGGAGGAGAGAAGAAGAGCCGCCGCTGTGAGCTGGACCTTAAAATTCAGACAGATTAAATAGATGAAGCCCCCGAGGTGAAAAACACAGGAGAGCCGCAGACGCTTAAATACAGATCTGAGAGTCACGGCGTTAAAGGAGGAATGTGACTCTGATTTACTCGTTTTAATTCACCGATTCTGACCCCAAAAAAATCATGTTTGTTTCCACTAATGTTGTATTTCATTATTAAAACCCAGATCTGGTGACTAATAGAGACATCTGTTAACTATATTCTGTAGATTTCTTAAATTACTTGGATGAATTTGACAAATAAAATCAGTTTTTAGCAACAAAATGCTTCATTTAAAACCGATTAACCAATTTAACATGCAGAAATAAGAGACACAAGAGAGGACATATGATGATTTTTGCAAGTTTCATGTCTCCCAGACAGCTTCAGGAGGGCTCAGTGAATGGGAATGAAAAAATATTATACTACTTATCAAAAGGAGATCATGCAGAATAAGCTAAATATGAGAAATTGGACTGTTTGTCTCAGTTTCCCAGAGTCAGACGAACCTTTTTATGTCTTTGGTTCAGTCTTAAGTGTGTCAGACAGCAATGTTAGGCTATCTTGGCTCAATTATGAGCTAATCTATTGGATTAACCCTCCTGTTGTCCTCGAGTCAAGGAAGGAAGGAAGGAAGGTAGGAAGAAGGGAGGAAGGAATTATGGAAGGATGGAAGAAAGGAAGAAGGAAGGAAAAGGGGAAGGAAGGAAGGAAGGAAGAAAGGAGGAAGGAAGGAAGGAAGGAAGGGAGGAAGAAGGAAGGAAAAGAGGGAAGAAGGAAGGAAGGGAGGAAGAAGGAAGGAAAGGAGAGAGGAAGGAAGGGAGGAAAGAAAGAGAGAAGGAGGGAGGGAGGGAGAAAGGAAAAGAGGAAGGAGGGATGGAAGAAGGACAGACTTTTTTCCTCTGTCCTTCCTTCCTCTTTTCCTTTCTCCCTCCCTCCTACCTTCCTTCCTTCTTTCCTTTCCTCCCTTCCTTCTTCCTCCCTTCCTTCCTTCCTCCCTCCCTCTTTTCCTTTTCTTCCTTCCTTCCTTCTTTTTTGTTTTAAAGTATCTGTCGTATATCTAAGATTTCATGAAGTAGAAACATGAAGGTGTGAGAGTTTGATTCTCCTGTGTTACCTCAGTGAGTTATGTAGAGATGATCTGATTCTCTCACTGACTGTAAAGAAAGTTTGGAGGTTTTTCATCCTAAGAGGACAGCTGGTCGTGAGAGTTTCAGGCCTTAAAACAAACGAGGTCACAGTCCAGAGAAGTTTGAGGTAGAATCTGAGTTCATCCATCAACCTGCATCAACTTTCCAACTGTGCTAAGAGCTCAGAGCAGGTGTGCCCGCAGCTACTAATGACTGTTATTACACACAGAAAAGCAGCCTTCCCCCCTCTTTAGCCTGTTACATGTGAAGGCACACAGCTCGACCTTTGACCCCGGCCCATAAAAACATGCTGATAAGTACACGCTGGCTGCTGAGGCAAACCCAGAGAATTAGAGACATCCACGGCTGAGACAGACACGAGTTCAGCGGTCCAGACGGTCGCTGAAGAAAAAAACCTCCAAACACGCAGAAAGAAAGAAGAAAATCAGACGGCGAGTTTGAGACGAGCTAATTAGATCTGGCGAATGTTCACCTCCTCTCCCACACACAGGCTAAAAGAGAGTTATTTCATTATTACAGCCTTAATTACTGCTGGTACAATCACCAAAATAGGATGCGAGGAGACGGCGGCTAAAATTGGGTTAGAGCCGCCTCGTTGTGCTGGTTTCCTCTGGGTTAACTGTGTCGGCTTCCATTAGCCACATGAAGGCACCGCGCAAATCTGCTTGTCTCCTCGGCTGCGAGGGAAGACGAGAGCGAGAGCGCCAGGCGCCTTCTCATCCTCTAAAAACGAGCGTCTGAGAGGCTTCAGATGAATGAGCGCCTTGTCCCTCCGTCAGCGCTGCAGGTTTTCTCACAAGAAAAACGTCTCACTCGTCTCTCTCGTCTCTCTTTCATCAGACCTCTGAGGTTTATTGTCTTTATTACCTTCATGAATTCAGTTTGCTGGTTTCCTCGTCGGTTTTCACGCCTGTTTGGAGCTCTGACGTCGTCTTTGTGGAGGTTAAATCAGATTTTGTGTATCAGCTGAAAGGTCAGAGGTTGAGTCTGCAGATTAAGCTTTTTCTGCTTTGAGGTGTTTTGTGTTTGTTTTGCAGTTTCGGCGAAATTTAAAACCGTAAAACTAACAAAACTAAACTAGAAATATGATTAAATGTCCTTTAACCTGTAACCATGGTAACCGTACACTGCTTAGAAAGACATCAAAATTAAAAATGCACAACAAAAATTAAACTATCTTTCAGTTCAGTTCAAAACCAAACGACTAACGAGCACACATGAAGAAAAATGCTGAATATCTGAGTTTAGAAGAAGTTTGTGATGCTGTTTTCGTGGCTAAGCATTATGGGAGTTGTAGTTTCTGAGTGTTTGGATGTTAACAGCTGGTAGTTGAAGTTATCTTGGACAGAAAAATGTCAAAAGATATACTGCCAAACTTCACCAGGACTTTGTTAGTATGAGATTATTTCCATTATTGATTAATCTGCATTTTACTATCTAAAGCTCAAGATGACCAACAGTCTTAAACATACGAGGTTTTAATATCTTACTGTAAGAAAAGTAAAAATTCTAGATAGATAGATAGATGGATAGATAGATAGATGGATAGATAGATAGATAGATAGATAGATAGATAGATAGATAGATAGATAGATGGATAGATGGATGGATGGATGGATGGATGGATGGATGGATGGATGGATGGATGGATGGATGGATGGATAGATAGATAGATAGATAGATAGATAGATAGATAGATAGATAGATAGATAGATAGATAGATTATTGTCTTTCATTCAACTGGTAAATTAATCCACTATTACATAAATACATCTGTAATTTATAATAAGTGAAAAATGGAGCTTCTTTGTATGTAGATCTGTAAAACATCTCCCACTTTAGACCAGTTATAATGTGGATTCTCTAAATAAATATTAAAATCCTGACATATTGATCATCAGCTAAATGGATATAATATTTATCTTTGAAGGCAAACAGGCAGATTTTCTGTGTGGACGTCACAGTTTCAGTTTAAATGTCTTTCCTCTCTCTCGGGTTTGTGAGCTTTTATTCTCTCCGTGGTCGGGTTGAAAGAGCTGTGACAGATCGCTGGCTGAGCATCAGGCAGCATTTAGTTCTGCTTCATTGTGTCAGGTAAGAGGCTGTAATGAGAGAGACAGTCGAGAGGTTTTCATGACGGACGGAGAGAACAGAGAATAATTCAGACTCATCGCTGCTTAAAGGAACAGTCTGATTTTCACTTTTGGTCCAGACTGAATTATCTGGACAGCTCTCACATGGACTGATGAATCCTCCTGACTCTGGTGATGCTTTGGCTTTTGTCTCTAGCGCCACCATGAGGTTGAGATACGTGTTGTGAGCATAGACTGTAGATAAAATGGACGTAACATCGGTGACGTCACCCATTGGTTTGTGGACTGCTGCTCGGAGGCCAATAGTATCGGATCTGAGCAGCGCCATCTTGAAAATTTCAGGTGCATCATACTGCATTGAAGAAGGCTTTAACCCTCCTATTGTCCTCGAGTCAAAGAAGGAAGGGAGGGAGGGAGGGAGGGAGGAAGGAAGGAAGGGAGGGAGGGAGGGAGGAAGGAAGGAAGGAAGGGAGGGGGGGGGGGAAGAAGGAAGGAATGAGGGAAGGAAAGACAGAAGGAGGGAGGAAAGACAGATGGAAGGAAGGAAGGAAGGGAGGAAAGAAGGAGGGAGGGAGGGAGGGAAGGGAGAAAAGAGAGAAGGAGTGAGGAAGGAAGGAAGGGAGGAGGGAGAAATGAAAAGAGGAAGGGAGGAAAGAAGGAACAGTCAAAACAGACAGAAGGCTTTAAACTAGCGATTGAGACCATAAACACATTTTGAAAACGTTTACTGAGGTTAGAAATCAAGTGAGAAGTTGGTGAATTCTCCATTGACTTGTATAGAGACGGAAGTCCTTTTGACACCAAAACGGTCGCCCCCTGGTGGCCTTTTGATAGAATGCAGTTTTAAGTTACTTCCTCGTTGGCCTCATTGCAGAGGACCGGAGCTCCCCGCCTGGTTGTGAACTATCAGATGAATTACTGTAAGATTGACTCCAGATATTCAGGGTCTCCAGAGGATACTCCCTGATCATTTTGGTGATCCTCTGACTTCTGTAGATTATAGGCTTGTTGCTGACGTTAAAGCCGATAAACACGCTGTTAAATCAACTCTGTGCATGTTCACTTTTATTGCCATTGTTTTTATAGTATCTGAAGTTTATGCATGAACTGCTTTGACTTGTCAGCAAATAAAAAAAACAAGAAATCATCAAATCAATCATCCAGTTATAGATGAGTAGCTGGAAGCTGAGAAGACATTGTCATGAGTCACAATTCATGTTTTTATCTTAATTCCTGCGATTTTTATGCTCAAACTGAACATAAACATGGACAAAAAGAAAGAAGAGCAGCGTAACACCTGTGGAAGTTTCAAATATCTGAAGATGATCTAGAGTTGAGTTTTCCGTCAGATTGGTAATTGATTAATTAGTCAGGGCGACCAATCAGAGCTGAATCTTCACCGTGTCCGCCTGGTTTTAAAGATGAAAAGCTTTTATTAGTTTAAGGAAACAGGTGAATTAAATAACTGACAATAATTTGATCTTTATTACACCAAACTTTCTGGCTCTAAATGTTAGTTGGGCTCATTAATGAACAGCCGGAGTTCATTTCTGTTCCCTCGTTGACTTTATTGAAGAACTTGTTGCTGGTTTGTTGTATTGATGGATTTTTGTTGCAGTGGAAGCAGATTTGAAGTGAGAGTCTGTATTGAACATTCAGACCTGAGTGAGTGATTGTATGATTGTATGAACTTGCTCTCAGTCGTGCTTCATGTTAATGAGGCCGCTGTGGTTTTGATTCAGAGAGAGAGAGAGAGAGAGAGGGGGGGAGAGAGAGAGAGAGAGAGAGAGAGGGAGAGAGAGAGAGAGAGAGAGAGAGAGAGAGAGAGGGAGAGAGAGAGGGAGAGAAGTCAACAGCCACGTTAACCCCTGGACATTCAGACGTTTGATGAAGCGGTGAGCGCCGGCCTCCCCTCGCCGCGGATCCAACATCATTAGCCGGGAGAGAGACAGTATGTTTCGGCCCGCACCGCCGGTAATGAGCCCTCGCCGATCATCCCTCACGCCGTAATTAGCGGCGGGCTCGGCACTCGGGCCCCCTGCTCGCCGCTAATGGAGTGAACAAGGCAGAAAACGAGCACTATTAAGGCTGGACATGAATTCCAGCTCGCCACGTGAAACCCTTGAAACATAATCGTCTTCATCATTCAGCGCTCCGACTCCGGCCTCCTCCGGATCGCCGCGTCGTCGCCCGTCTCCAATCAAAGCAGGATGGATCGGGAGAACCGCGGCGAGCTTCCTGTCTGCGTCTCCAGGTGTGAGACTTCAAATCTGAGTATGAGTCACTTTCAAGTGTGTGGACAGGAAGCTGGAGCCATGAGTCCGTTGTGGTTCAGAGATCACTTCAGTTACTTTTATTGACCTTATGAACGTTTGTCTGTTCAGTGTTGGTTCTGAC